>NW_010302978.1:0-36509 GCF_000700745.2 Antrostomus carolinensis | reverse complement strand
GGGAAAGAGCAATGAAGAAAAAAGTGATCACTAAGTCGTTTTTTAATAGCCTGCTCTAATGGAAGAGCAATGGTGCTATGAAGCTGTTGTGACAGATCCTCAAGCTTCTTGTGATGCTGCAGCAGTACAAGCAACCTTAAACTGACCGGCAAACATTGATTTCCTGCCGTTCTAACCCCGAGGGCATGTATCAACAGGCCGACAGAAAATTACAAGGAATTAAGGACTTTGTCTGGACTGTAAAGGATTGAGTTGAGCAGCATAGACTGATTTGGTCTTTTAACAACTCACATGAGGGTTAAAAAAAAGATAAGCAGACCTTGCAAGTAAGTGGTGAAGACTTATTTTGTGCATGGTGAGGGCTATCTAGAAGAAAGTATCAAGGTGAGATTAGGAGATACGGACAAATGAGCAGGTGTGGCTGGAAATAACACAGCAAAAAGATGATGGGAGAGTAACAGAATGTTTCACCAAAAAGAATGAAGATAAGGTGATTAATGACCAATCTGCTTTCAGCCCACATATGATGCCTAATCTTTATCAGTGGCATTCAAGGGTTGATGGTGTGTACCACCATTGAGGAATTTTTCCAAATGGTCACCCAAGTCTAGCAAATGCATGAATCCCTCCTCTACTTTTCAAGCCAGAAATCACTTGAACCTCTGTGTTTCTATTTATGCTCCTTGGCCCTGATTGTGTGCCAATAGAATGTAAGTCATGAGGGCATTTGAGCGGATGCTTATTTCTGATCAAAACCATGGCTTTCTTTTTTTCAACAACTCATCCAAACACAATCATTGGCCTCTTCATAATGGCCAGTTTGTTTTTTGGCTTTTGGGGGTTTTTCTGTTGTTGGGTTTTTTTGGTGGTTTTTTTGTTTGTTTGTTTGTTTGGGGGTTTTTTGTTTTTTTTAAAAAAAAAAAGCATTACAGTCTGTACTCCCTGCCTAATTAGCATTAGGAAAAAAAAAAGATTGCTAAGATTTGAATTTAATATAATTCCTGTTTTACCTCTGAGACTTAACCCTGCTTCCAGCTAAGTGTATGTATTAGTGGGCATAGAGCTGGAGTCAGTGACATTCCTCCCAGTAGCTCTGGAGGTATTTCACATGTTTCCTAGCTACCCTGAAAGTACTGCGTATAATGCACCCAATGTACCTTGCTCTGGGAACATAATTGTCATTCCAGATCTCTGCTGACTATTGCAGAGTACCAAGTTGTTTAAGAAGACAGTAGTGAAGTGATAGCTCTTTCTTCATAATTAATTTATTTTTTTAAATGCATAATAGCAACTCATTTCAAACACTTCTCATTCACTGAGAAAGCTACATCACTCACGGATGCCGTATAGATTTTTAATTTTCTCCCGTAAATGTTATATGATGCCTGTCAATTACCACTTTGGACTAAGGCTTTAGGAATTAGATCAGCCACTTTAAAGTAGGACAAAGTAATTTCAAAGTAAATGCTGAATATTATGTGCTGAGCAACTGAAAAAGATAGGATAATTTAAAATTGCTATTTCATATTGATAGAATTAGCCAGGCTTTCTTTCCTTGAAAAGCTACATAATGTGTTTCCATTCAAATTTTTTGTAGACATAACCACTGTGCTTGAGAGTAAAAGCCAGCACTTCGCAACTTGTTAGTGGATAACAGTGTTTCATGTCAGAATCTGTCCTTGACACTTGCATCTAGCTTTGTATTCCAGCTCCCAAGTAATCCTACATTTGAGGGTATCTTTAGGTTGGTGTCTTTTAGGGAACTCTCTCATATTCATGGTAAGAATTTAAACAAAAGCATTAATGAGCATGTGTGAAAGCCTATGGGAACAAAAAATATTTTGGTTTAAATGTGAATACTATTAAAGTTAAGCATATATTAATGTTTTGCTGAATAAAGATGGATTTAGCTGTTGCTTCAGTACTTCCCTGAGTCAGTGATTTACTTTGGTCCATTACAGTGTAAGGCCATCTGTGAGTTTTAAATGTAAATCTGAAGTCTGGGCATCTTTGGAACAGAAGGGAGATGTGTTGTGGTTTTTAAGATTCAATGCGAAAACTTCAGAATAATGTTGTTAACATTGTTTGCAAAATAAATGTTGTAGCTATATAGTCTATCTAGTCCAGATGGATAAAATCTCCAAGGGACATTTGTTTTTATGGCCTCTAGCTTATTATTTTAACACCTAACTTTTTTGAGGCAAGCTCTATATTTTTAGCAGTCTTTTACTGTCTCTTAAATGCAGTGAAAAGCAAAAGAGGACCACAAATCTGTTATATTTAAAGTGACTGAGCTAAATTTCAACAATCGCCATAGACCTCATACATGTATTAAATAAAAATAAGGGTAATTGCCTCTTGACCAAAGCTTTTTCCCTCTCCGAATAAAATCCACACATTATATTCAAGGATTTGTCTGTATTATTGATGCAATGGTGTTTGGTGATAACGTACCATCAGACTGTGTTAAAATCAGTGTAATTTGGCTCAGGGTTTGGCTCAATACATGCAATGTGTAATAAGTAGTCTGTGTTTTATAATTATTTAAAAACTATGAAGAAGGACAGAACCATAAGACTAGGAATAATGTGACCTCAGGAGGACACTAATTTCCTTTACTAATCCCAGACAGATTCAGCTTTATCTAAATAATGTTTGACAGACATTTGTTTAACCTGTTTTTAAAATAACCCAGTGATGCAGAATCCCCAGCTTCTCCCAACAGTTGTGTTTTAGCACTGAATTCTCTTGCCATTCAGCATGATCTTAATGTGTAGGTTAAATCTCCCTTGTGGCAGCTTAAATCCATTACTTATTGTCCTGGAGAATACATTAGTGCTTTTCTTTCTTTGCCAGCCTTTTGATGACATCAGCAGTCATCTGAAGTCTGTACTCGTTTCTCCCCTTGGTCTTCTCTCAGCAAAATGAACCCAGTAATTTCCAGCTTTTTTCACAGGTTTTCTTGGAAAAGTCACAGTGTTTCTTGCTCTTTTCTGGACTTTCTTCAGTTGATCCAGCCATAATGTTGTGCCCAAATCTGATGATGTATGCTGGCTGTGCCACACCAGTTCTGGAGACTTCAGGTATCTTACATGCAGCATGCTTACACCTATCTCCCACTACATTATGGCACTGTGGATGTGTGTTCCATTTTTGGTCCATTAATTCTAAGATCATCTTATATAGAACCATTTTTATTATTCTATTCTATTTCTCTGTCTCGTAACCATGTGTCACTTTGTATTTAATGCCACTTATTATTTTGCTGATTTCATCATATCACTTAAAATTTCTTTCCTGTCCTCTAAAGTGCTTGCCATCCCTCCCAGCTTATTATCATCTTCAAATTAAAAGTGCTTTCTCTTTCTTCATCTCAATCGACCATCCATCTCAATAATGGATCTAACAGCTAGAGTACAGGATGGATTTAGGATTGTGGAGCTCTGTTAACAGCAAACATGAGCAAGTTGTTAATGGGATCCACTTGCTTCTAAAATGATTCACCTGTTCCATATTTACCTTTCTTATTTATTTGTGGAGCAGCACTGTTCAGTGTTCTGAGAACTGGCGTGTCCAGAGAATTCCTGTGTCACACTGCAGACAAGAAGAAGGAAACATTTTGAGCTGACTAGACCGTAAAGATTGTTATTCCTAATGAATGTGGAACAGACCTTGGAGGTTTGGCAGGGTCAGTATTGAGTGAAGAAACAGGTGGTACTGAACATGAGCAACTGGGTTTCTCAGATCTGTTAATATTAGAAAGACATATGAATCATTTGTGAACCAATTCTGTTGTGGTTTAACCAATCCACAGTTCCACTGCCTACTTACGCATGCTACTGAGACATTATGTCTTCTCAATACTTTTTAAATGTATTTGTAATTCTTTCATATTTTCTCATTCACATCTGGATACTGCTGGATATTGTAATCATAAGCACAGATGTAACCCCCCAGGATTTCTTGGATAACTGAAAGGATTTTTTTTTTTTTTTTGTTCAGTAAATAATGTACATAATTTCACTAAAATGCAGCTTAAAACAATTCCATAACACTTTGTGCTGAATAATATGAAGGGGGGGGGGAGGTTATGTGTGTTCATGGAATTTTAACCAGTTCTTTTACATTGACCAAAACTTTTTCCCAAAAGAATTTCATTTTCAGTTTGCCAAAAATTTAAAAATATACATTTTGGGAGATTGAATCTTTCTGACCAGATTTATTATGTTTGCCTCCTATAAAAATGTTCTTGTAAACGTATAACAAAAATTAAAGACAACAAAGTTTAATCAGATTTTATTTTCTATAGGGAAAGCTAATATTCACAATTTAAAAAAAAATATTTTATATTCTTATGGAAATTATGCAAACCAGGACATTTATAACCTTCTAAATAATCTAGACCATCATAATATCAATGAAGAACAGTGGAAATATTTACAAATATATGTTTCTGGAAAGTCGTACAATGGTAATGTTTCAGAAAAAGTTTTATTCAAACTGAAAAAAGACATTTAATAATGTGCTTACAACTGTTCAGTGCTGAGTACTACTGAAGCTGTATCAGCAATTTGTTGCAAAACAGCATTAAATGTAAAAGCAAACCAGTATGAGCCTAAGAAATCCTCTTTGGGAAATTTCTGTTTATGTGGCAAAAAAGATTTTGATAAATTTACTTTATCATTCCAAAGAAATTACCTAGTTTTACATCATTTGTATTCCAATATAATTAGATCTTGAGTAATGTGTAACTGATTCTACTTGAAGAGCAAAAAAAAACCCCACTATGACTTTGTAGATCTGAATATTGATGATTTCAGGTAGAAAAAAATGATTAGAGACACCGATGGCTTAAGAGACCATGCTGACACCACACCTTTCTGAAACGCTGCAGCATGCTAGGAGTATAACCCTGTGCTTTTGTAATCCTGAAAGGTGACCAATATGTGACACTGGGTTTCTGTTAATTATTGGAAGGTACAAAGGCATCTATAAACCAGACAGCCTGTAGCTTATGTAGATACCAGAAAAACTCAGAGCAAAAGGGGTCAGCTTTTTTGTTCCTTGATGTCAGCACTGTGCTCACACTTTGCTGAGGACAGCACTGTGCAAAATGCTGCTATTTATTCCATAGGAGCTCTGAGCCATTTAATCCTTAATGTCTGGGCTGATGATTTCTGTCATAAACTCTCAAAACCCAGAATAAATGTCAGAATATTTTCATATTTGCATTCTTTTGTGAAAATGTTTTCTCTGCATACTTATCTTAGATTTTGAATTTATATGTGCCTTGAGCATTCAGAAACATATCCAGCCTGAATTCACTTGACAGCTGGTTCATAAAGGAAAGAGAATGTTGATGTTTTGCTACATAAACATGCTGATGGACTGTTGCTGATCAGCTTAATTCACTGTACCAGCCCACCTTTGTGTACTGTGCTGTTCAAGTCCTTTATAAGAAAATGTAACAGAGAAAAGGAAGGATTCTTTTAGACAGCATTTACAGGTTCATGTTCAAATATTACTGAATGAAGTGCAACCAGTCAACAGCATAAATGTGTTAAAGAACATCTGTCATCACATTTGCTTAAGTGCTTATCACTTACTGGTATGATGCATTGTGAATTTGTAAGGCTGTTAAGGAAGAGGTTAAAGATGCAATGGATTTTTATTTCAGGAAGAGATAAAGGAAACAAATACGGTGGAAATTTAATTTAGTCAACAGGATGATGCATTTTAAAAATGGCTTTGGCAAAGTGCAGAGGAATGGGAAATGAACTGACTTATGTAAGCACAAAATTGATGGACCTACTCTGAGATTATATTAAGAAAGTGTCCTTTGGAGTCAAGTTTCGTTCTTTAGGGAATGAAAAAGACAATTAGGGAGTATTTGAAGATGTAGAGCGGAGTAGTCCTGGTGATCATTTGAACTCATTGAGAAATCTCAAGAATGAGCTTTGTGTAAAGTATAAAAGATCAGTCATCATCAATAGTTATTTAACTGTAAGATTGGAAGGCTTTAGAAGAGATTAAATGCTTCAAAGAACTAAGTGAAATGTGAGTTGGTTTGGTATAGGCAGCTTTTCAGTAAAAGTTTAATGAATCCATCATATTAAATGATTAATATTTTCACAAACAGATGATTATTTAATCTATTTGATGAAAGCGTAGAGGAATCTAATGTCTGGGAGTTGAAACTAGCAAAATTGAAATAAAGAAATTCAAATAAAGAGGACATATGTGAGTGGATATAATTAATTACTGGAATTATCTGCATTTGCATTATTAGCTGACCCTATCACATACTGCCTTCTATCAGCTCTACCTGCCATTCTAGAGGAAGGCTACTACTAATAAACTACTCTGAAGGTCCAAAGCTTCTTTGTACAACAGGAAAAAACGAAGATGTCCCAGTATTTGTTCTTGTTCCTCCTGACTTGGAAAACTAGGACCTATGCCCTGTATTCTGAAAAATCATCTGTGCTTACACAATAAATCTGTCACAATAAACACCTTGAATTGCACACATTTCTCAGCTGTTAGAATATCTGGTATCAGATGTTCAGACATGCCAGATTCTTGAAATTCTGAACACAAACAAAAAAAATCTTCCCAGTTAAAATAACTATATTTAGTTTTAAGGTAAGCTTCTATAAAGCAGTTTCTAAAAAGATAATTAATTTTAATTTCATTAGATTTTTATGTAAACCAGACTCATTGATCTCAAGAACGATGGAGTTCAAAGGATGTTGCTAGCACGGTAATAAGGCCCAGTTCACTCAACTGATGCTTGCTGTTTCATATGTTGAGCTGACCAAGAATTTAAGTGATGTGTTGTTTTGTTGAGATTCTCACCTGGTAGTGTTGTTGTTCAGACTTCAACTTTTTCTGATAACCCTGTGGAGAAGTTTTAAATTCTAGGAATGTGAAATCCAACCATCCCAGTGTTATGTTTCAGCAGAGGACCCTCCCAGGTTCTGTAATAATGGATTCTGCTCAAAGAGGTCATTTCAAATGAAATCAGACCCACCTCTGCTCTTTACAGAAAATCACATTGACTTAAATAAAAATAGTTAATAGCTTTCAGTGTTTACCCAATTGTTCTTAAATTTAAATCAAGGCTCTTCATTCTTGCCAGAAGCCACAGTAAACAAACATGGTACCTATCAAATAAATCAAAACCCTCTAGGTAATAATACCAGATATGCAATGATACAGTCAAATCCGTGACATCCCCAAAGTGGAAGATTATTGAACAATGCACATAGTATGGGGTGAATTTTTCTCTCCAGTCCTCTTTTCCAGTGTAGAGAGACCAATATGATATCAGAAATTTCCTTTAATTCATAAAAAGGTGATGAGGAAGAGAAGATGTCCAAAGCAACAATTAATCTAAAACAGATCTCTCCTTTGTTTGTAAGATATTTAGTGTTCCTACTCTTCTTTCTAGTATTTTGTTTTAAATTTCTTAAAAGTATGTTAGAGATGAACAATGACAGATTTAAATATATATATATATATATGTATAAATTTTATGTAAAAGAAAGGTGCTATGAAAAGACAGCAGTGTTACATAAAATATGGTGTGAGTTAATCCTGTAATGTTAAATGGATCTACACTATATAGTCCTGGATTAGAGAGCAAAGAGCAGAACTAGGCAATAATATTCAGATTTTTAGAATGTTATCAAAATTTAATTAATTTGTCTGTTAATTTGTCACTAAAGAAGGTTATGAATAGGCTGTAAGCAAACACATTAATTTAAAACACAACACAATCCTATCTTTAGTCAGCTAAGTTGTAACAGAATCGAAATTTGATTGCATTTTTATACACCCTTTATTCTTCTGGATTTGATTAGGATCAGAATCAGAAATGACTAAATATCTGAGCAAAACATAACTGATTATTTCTAAAGCCAAAGGGAAGAGAAGAAAACCCTGTTCCTTAGCATCCTGTCTTGCTGTGCAGATAATAAATCTACAGTTAGGTCTAGGCTATTCAGATAAATATGATTGTCTGAATTTAGTGATTACTAATTTAAATCAGAGCTTCAGTCAAGTGATTAATCTAAGAATATCACACATTGTATTTTCAAGGATTTTCAAATTATTTGCTGCTGATTCTGTTTGCTGCCAAATCTATCACCATTCTGTTTATGAATCATTCATAAGCCGTTCCTAAATTCCACAAATGCATTTGCTATCAATAAGCATTTGCCAGATAGTCTGGATATATAATTTTCTTTCTACTCTTCCCTTCTCTTTGACCATTTACTATAGCACTAGTAATTTTTCATGATTTCTGACATACTTGGTCAGCTAAATCACACAGAGTTATTTCTTCTCCTTGACAGTGTGACTGAGGCTTGGGGCAAAAAAAAAAAAAAAAAAGATAAAAGAAAGATATAAGAATTGCAAATGAGGAAGAGTCTCTAGGATCATAGAATCTGCCATCCTGGAATAAACTGTCTTGCATATAGTCCAATACTTTGCATCTGACAGTTGTCTGTACTGGATCCCTCAAAAGAAGGCAGAAGATATCTGTAACAGCAGAGGGAAAATAATCAGACAACTCTTATAGTTCTTTGCCTGAATTCTGTCCATTAGAGTTTGGTTAACATCTTCAAGTAGAAGTCAAAATGCTTTCATCATTATTAATTCCACCTGTGGATATTGCTGTCAATTTGTTTTCAATTTGGATTTTTTTGTTTCAAAATAGGAAATTAAAAATATAGGAGTTTTGGCACAAAAGCTTAGTCAAACAGCCACTTACAAAGCTTTCAGGATCAATACATTCAGCAACATAGAAAACTTGTCAAAACAACTACATGTGTGTCTAAAAGAAGCAGGAAAATAGACCTGGTATTTCTAGTCAAGGTACAGAAATTTTGGACTCTTAACTAGTAGCAACAGCATTAATAAAAAAGCCTCTGGGATAACAGAAGAGTCCCTCAGAAAATGAGGAGATATTTCCTCTGTTTTCATTTTCTTTTCCTATTTTAAGGAGACACAAAAATGTTTCACATTTCTTATGAGCAGGTTTGAGTTTATAGAGTTCATGGATTGTTTCTGGGAGAAGAATTAACACACAGACAAGGTCTGATTACGTGTTGCTCGTCCTTCAGCCTGTGGTCTTTTATCTTGGAAATTGTGAAACAGTCTTAAACTGAGATTACCAATAATCTGAGGAAAAGTATTTATACTAAGATGTACTGTGATTCTTATTCTCTCCTAATTTTAGCCATGCAAAAATTAGGCATTTAGACAAAACAGTTATTTAGGCTACAGTTTGGGACAATGCAGAGAGATGATTTTAGAGTACATATGAAAACAACTGTTTAAGACTGGAATGAATCACACCTATCTTAGACATCTATCTTAGACACCTTAGACAATCTACTTGCATCTTTTTCTGTGCTCATGAGCCAAATTCTGTGAATTGCTAAGTACCCTAAGCTTCCTGTACAGACAATAGAAGTCAAGAGCACACAACTCTACCCAGAAGCAGTTCAATCTCTCTCAGACTAAAGCTTTGAGGAACAGAATTCTCTTTTAATAATAATCTGGCAACTACTTATTGAAAAGTGGAAACATTGGGAGGTATTTCTATATTTCCATTAGTATCACTGATCAAAGATTTATAAAAGTCAGGATTAAGTTCTTTAGAAATCTCATTCCCAGGAAGCACAGTTCAGAACAATGCCACTCCACCTTATCAGTAGGTTTTACAGTAAGACCCTTATTAGATTGCAAATGATTCACAGCAATCTATTAATTTTCAGTCAAATTAAACAACCTTTATTATAGTGCCCCAGTTCATGCTGATACAATTAATGTGGTATGTTTATGTTATGAAAATCCTTTCTTCCCTGCCTTGGTTTATAGCTCAAGCAATGGCACTGAAACTTGTCATACAAAGTCTCAGCCCAGACAAGAATGTTATTCTTTATTTGAAATAAAAGTAGAAAAAGAATTTGATTGTTTTCCCCCTCCAAGAATAAAATGAAACTGGAAATGTACCACTGGAGCTGACCACTTGCCCCATCAGATTAACATTCTTTAATTGCGACTAATAAATATGAGGACCAGGAAAATAGGTAATCTGGTTTTGTCTTCACTGTCTTCATTCTACCTGATAGAGGGATATGAAGATATGATCTCATACAGTTCCCATTCCTTTAATGTATCCTTAATTTAAAGGAGAGAACACAGAAAACAGTCACAGGGAAATTCAGGAACTGCAGCCATATCCTGATGTTGCCCAGGCTGTGTGCTCTCACAACACAGCCAGGAACAATCTGCCCCAGGGGGAACATCAATGGGTAAGCAAGAAAAGAAGCTGAGTGCAATATAAAGTCAGGTTAACACAAATAAGTGGAAAGAGTCATGAAACTGCAGGTGTCCAGATAAAAGATAGACTAAAGCATATCTTTTATGCTCCACATCTGGTATTTATCCTGGATTCATGCTTTGGGCTATATTTTTAACTCAGTGTTAATAGAAGTTGCACAAATCTCAGTGCTTTGCAGAGGGAATGCACTCCTCTATCTTCTTTGTGGGCTGAGTGATGCATACACTGTGCTATGTAGTATTGATTTACAAATGCAAGAGATACAGTGAGAGCACCATTTCTCCATCTGCCCCCTGTATTTAAAGCAAAGTGTCAGTCTTTCTTTGAGATTTGCACTCATGGTTCCTTGAGCACTGAAAGTTGTAAGCCAAGGTTGCTGCTGAAAGCCCTCCATATACCAACAAAAACATATTTTCACTTCAGCCAGAAGAAATGTTCATGTGGCTGCTCAGGGAACTGATCCCAGTTACAACTCACCTGGCAAAACAAGTAAAGATCAGTTCCCAGACTTGGGTTTTTTTTTTTTGGTTTTGTTTTGGTTTGGTTTTTTTTTACATTACTACATGGATGGCACTTGTATAAACAAAGGGATGGGGCTGGAATGAACAAGTGGGGATAGGATTTCCTCTTCTGGCAGCACTGAAAGACTTGGCTAACTTAAAACACTCTCTATGTTAAAGACAGTTTCCAGAACCTGCTTTTTACCCCGCTTCAACTTACCCTTTTCCAACAAAGACAGCACTGCAAAATCAGACAAAGGCACTCTGGACTCCAGTAGCCACCTTTACTTGTAACATGTTTGCTCCAGCTAGTAGTGGCAAGCATGCTTTGTCCTGTGAATGACAAGAGAAAGACTGATTTGCTTAAAAATGCTTTTGGATTGAAGGTGGATAGCAACGTAATAAACAAACAGAAAAAAATGCAAAATTCAGCCTGCGCATTTATACAAAGGACTTTTGTTTCAACACATGCAGTTCCTCTTCCCTACTCTACATCCCTAAATACCAGTTCTTACCTTTATTCCACCTCTCATTTATCTCAGATAGAAGAGTTTGAGGGACAAGGGAAATTAAAAACTCAATGGTAGGTCATTGCTAACTCAGGTCAGTTTCCTGATGATTTCATCATCAGCCTCTGTATGTTGTACCGGCACTGCTGAGGGGTAACTGGAAAGATGCTAAAGCCAGAGGAGCTCTTAACTAGAGCTGCCACCAAGAAAACCTTTGTGGGGACTTCATTCTCCAAGGTATCGCCTTTCTGTGAACTTTTCAGTAGAGATTGTTGCTGCCCTATGTCTATTCAGACTGATTACTTGGATTTTGCTTAATACTCAAAGGCTTATTCTTCTCTGGAAAATCATCTTCTGAAATATCAGAATTCCCATTAGCAATGACAAAAATTCCTGATATAACTATAAAAAAAATGGTTGGGTTTTTTTTCAGGGAAATAGAAATAATTTTCTAACACAAAATAGTACTAACATAGCATGAAGATATCAGGATAGTCTCAGGGATCTCCTGGAGTGGAGACACCATTGTTATTCTGCTGTTCTTAATTTTTACTGCAAAACAATTTCCTGAATACAAAAGCCAAAAGTGGCATTTAAACAGAGCAGACTAATTTAAACAATAAACATTAGAATAGTTTGAGCAGCAAACTTCAATGTCATGGGCTATGTACAAAGGAACAGTAACTGACTTAATGCAGGAATAGTACCCATGATCAAAAGGAAAGCAGGGAACTTGGTGCATTCCTCAGTCAATCAGTAGCTGAAAAATAATCTTGCAACAAATTTTATATACATATATATATATATATGGCTTGCAACTCCTCCTGTTTGTTGCCCACACTGTGTGTATTGGTGCAGAGGCACTTCAGCTGGGTGTGATCCATGTCACCATCTTAGAGGAACACTCCTTAATTCCTCTGAGGTATTTCACTGGTGTTTCCCTGTTGGCTTCTATTATCTCAGGAGCCCCTGGCTCATCTCCATAAGACTTCCAGTGTGCTCCAGTCTACCCAGCAAGTCTCAGAGCAATAGGCTGATGGCCCTGCCTAGCACCCTGTCCCTCTGACCTTGGTGTATCATCTCACAGTTTGTCATGGGCAGGCCTGATATTATCCCCTTCCCCTGTCAAGTCTAGCCTAAATCTCTGTCAATGAGCCCTTCAGGCTCCTGAGCATTAGAAGATATTGCACTCAGTTACTCAAAAGTGAGAAAATTTCAGCATGAACACTTTTATACACAAACAGAAAGTGTTAGGAGTAACTACGGGGTATTAATGTGTAGGAAATTTGAGTTGAATACACTTTGTAAGCTCTTGTGGAAGAAGCGTTATCTTTCTTTTTCTGCTGCTGGTGAGTGATGAACATGTTTATTTTACTGAGAATAGGGGAGAAAATGGAAAGTAAGCAAACAACCGCAGTCCCTGAAATTCTACTTCATAAATTATGCCGATAAGGAAAATGTAGCTTGGTGATTTTACAATGCTTGAGTTTCAAAATGAATTGAAATAAGTAAAACTGCTTTGTGTGCATTGTAGAGCACTTTCAGGAGGCTTTTTCCTGCCTTTCATGATGCAACATCTTTTAATGAAATAGGTGTTTGTATTCTTCACTAGTGTGATGCATTTTATCTAGAAGATCTTACAGTGCACAGGAATAGGAAATTAGTAATTGAGCATCATGATCCTTTTAGTCACTTATCCTCACAGTGAAATTTAAAAAATAAAATTACCTTAAAAGCTTTTAGATTGTATCTTCTTTAAAATTTTCCTTTGCTCGAACACCTCCCCAGAGGCCCAAGTTTCTTAGAAGTCACAAATGCACACACGAAAGTTTCTGCCTAACCTCAGCACACCTTGGATCCTTTTCACTGGAGAGCACAATAAGAAAAGATGACCAGAAGAGAATTAGTTGTGAATTCATGTCAGATCTGCCTTTTGCGTGTAAATGTAGAAAATTCCTGTCTCCCTTATTTCTAAAAAATTACCATAAAAATTGTATTTTATAATTTAAATTTTGTTTGCTGCTTCCCATGACAAAGCTACTACATATACCAGGAACATGCACCATGCTGTTAATGTTTTTGAGGCCTTCACTTTACCATTTCCTGATAAAACACTGATCAGTTTTTAAAGCCAGATGTACATTCTCACAAATGGGCCTAAAACTGTGTGCCTAAAACCAAAGCAAATCTTTCAGAGAATTCTTTTGTTAATCATTGAGATATGAATACTGCATTCTGTTGCATTTGCACACCAAAGCCTATGGTCATTATTTAACCAACAAATTGCTGGTTTTGGCTTGTACATGCAGAATACTTTTCCTTCCTAAATGTATCCAAAATGAGTTAGTCAATCTCCATTTATTTGCCTGGTTTCTCCTTGTATGAGTAAGCTGTGGCACACCATTTATTTCACAGATGAGATTTCATCTTTTGCTCCTGTATCAGCAGAACTTCTCTTCCTTGTGCAATACCGCTCTACATATGTATTATATACCAATAATATCTTCTTATAGTCACACAATGGCTATTTTGTAGAAAATCACTTGTGATAACACAATGCTACTGTACCAGTTTCAGATTTTCCTAGTTGGAACCCAGAAACAGGAAGACATCAACAGTAATACAAAACTCCTTATTAAAATAACAGTAATAAACTCTGCCTTTTAAAAATTTCAAGCATTAGTCTTTCTGTAGTTTTAAAAATTTATAACTCTGTGATTTACATCCTAGTATATTTTAACATTGAAGGAAAAGCTCTCAGATTAAAAAAAATATGAGTTGCTGATGATAAATCTTAAATGAAAAAAATTTTAAACTTCAAATTCTATTAATAAATTAACAAATAAATTACCTGCATATGAAACATTCCAGTGACAACTCCCAATGTAATTCTCATATGAGTTTAAGAAAATAGACATTAAACTTTCCGATTTCAAAATATTTTTTTAAGATTTCAAAAAATATTTTCTTGTCAAAGTCACAGACTGAAATTTCTTCATTGGAAATATTTACCTTGAAGACTTCTAGTTCCTTAATTGTTCCTGAAGGAAAACTCTAATTGGAGCTTGGGAAGTCCAATGTTGTTCTTCCTGATACTCCTCCTTGATAACTTTTTATATCCTGAGAGTTTCAGAGTCCTGTCTCACTCAAAGATCTCTGAAGGTCGTCCTGTGGGAAGGATATTTATTGATTCAGTCAAAGGGTATCAAATGTTAAGAAATTAAGAACACTTTTTGTGTACATCTCAAATATAAAGTGACTTCTTTTGGATACCATTTAAATGTAAAGTTTTTCATTATAACTAAAATGAGTTAATACTGTGCTGAATAAGACTCATGAGACACAGATCTCACTTTCATTATGGTTTACCATGACTATTAATTTTATTTAAGACTCAACTTGATTAAATCAATTCCCATTCTAATTCTAAAATTTTTATTCTTTACTTACGTTAAACAAAAAATATGCAGAATACTCTTATGCATTGTGATCAAGTAAGGAACTTCCCTTTTAAATATATGGAATTTGGTTAATTTTCCAGATGTTTAAAATTACAGTGTAGTTATAACAGAGATGATAGTGAAACACAGTTGCTAAATGCTACCGGTATTGTGACTGCTGCACATACAGAGGCTTGAAGCCAAATGGATGAAGCATCAGCAGCGATGCCAAGAATCAGTGTTTGGCAGAGATGGAGATTTGACTCATGGATACATTCCTAAGGGAAGACTAAATACTAAAGTGAACGTCACAGCCATTGCTGCTCTAGCAACGCCTGGTGGGTTGCCTCAGGAAATGTCAGTGGGGTAGATCCTTGCCTGAGATTCTGTGAGTGGGAAGAAGCTCAGGCTTCTTTCTTGAGACAGGAAAGAAATAGGGAAGTATTGGCTTAAAGGCATGTTTTGACTTCCCTTCCAGGGTCAGAAAGGCCTCGTAGAGCTGTTCCACATAAGTGACTCAGAAGGCAGAGACAGTTACTTTCTCTACAACTTCTGTGGACTGTATGTGAGGTTGACAAGATATAAATTGAGATGAGTTGGACCTCCACCATTACTAAACTGTCATTAATTCAGAGAACTGTTTTCAACAGAGAGGAAGAATGAAAGACACAGAGATGTGCAGAGAGATATGAAATACAGAAGTATTTGCATCAGAGACAACTCTATCACAAATTGTTATTCTGATTTACCCAAATGGTCATAGATAATTACTCTGTACCACTTCTCTCCATCATACACGGAGCATTTATTTACATGTTCTAATTAAACTAATTTAGAAACTCATTCAATTCTAGTAAAAGCAGTGCAAGAAATAGCTGTTATAGATTTTTTTTGAGGAAAGGCTTTTACTCTAAGGCTTTTCTAGATTGTATTGTATTGTATGCTTAACATGGGAAGTGGTCAAACAGCAAAAGGAAATTGAGATATACAACAATGGAGTAAGTCTTCCTTTTCTGTAATGCTGTCACTAACTTGTTCTGACTAACTGAAGAAAGGAACACTGGAGTTGCTTATTTTGGAGTTGTATCTTTACTAAGTTGTATTGGAACAGATGTCCATGATTCTAGTGAGACTACTGCCAGAATCTGGATCATTTTGTTTAACCCTTTAGGTATAAGTTTATTATATGAATGTAAGTGACTTTCACTTGCTGTGGAAATAAATAACTCAAGTTGGTTTTAATGAGATCTAGATTATTAACTAAAATATACATTGTTCTTTTTTGTAGACTGAGCACAGCAGAGTAAATTTTAATTATGACGCTTAGGGATTTTCACTAGCAGTGAAACCTACTGTGTGCTGAAATAAGAGTATTCCCTAGAGAGCACAGAAGCAAGCAAGAGAGAATATGTAATGAACTGAGCTCAACAGAATGAAGGTCAGAGCCAACATTCATGCAGAAAAGAGGTCACCTTAGGCAGTTCCATTATTAAATATGACCTGGAACACATACACCTTGACAAGCAGCAGGAGGAAATCACTACTTAGTCCAAATATAATCAAATGATAAAATGTAGGTGGATTTGCAAGCCAAAATACATCTTAAGGAACAGAAATTTACTGATTGGAAAAACAGAATATGACTTTATTGGCCAGATACTTGGCTTATATGACTACCAAGTACCAATTCATACTTGTTTGAAACTGACACAAAAAATTTTTGAGAAATGCAGATGTAGTCAAATGGAACTCAGCAGAGCTATTGCTACAGAATTTACAGAAGGGAGAATTACAGCTTTATGTTGCAAGAGAGCAAGAAAGAGAAACAGATGTAAAATTTGAGTGAAATTAATCTTGGGAATGATCTAAAAAAGCAATAGGGGAGAAAAGCTTCCCCAGACAAACATCATCATGTGGACAAATGTGGACAGAAACAAACATCATGATGAAGACCAATCAGCACCACATAAGTTACCCCTGTGAGAGACAAAATACAGTAACTAAACTCTGAACAGCATGGGTGCTGAGAGGTGTGAACAGAAGAAAGCTGACAAATTATCAAAGAGAAATGACAGAGGGCCTTGTGTTTACCATCTAGAAACAGCATGTCTTAAACAGTTCAGCTACAAGTCCAGAAAGATGATAAAAGTTTAATAGTTGCCTGAGCTCTTGTGAAGCAGCAAAGAGGACACATTGAGCTCTCACAGGTATTTCACAGGTTTGACAGAACAGTTATTCTGTTTCTGGATGGCCGGGTCCAAAGAGTTGTGATGAATGAAGGTAAATCCAGTTGGCAGCCAGTCACAAGTGGTGTTCTCCAGGGTTCAGTACTGGGGCCAGTTCTGTTTTATATCTTTATCAATGGTCTGGATGAGGGAATCAATGACACCAAGTTGGCTGGAGTGTTGATCTGCTTGCGGGTAGAAAGGCTCTACAGAGGGAACTAGACAGGCTGGATTGATGGGCTGAGGCCAATTGTATGAGATTCAACAGGGACCTGCACTTTGGTCACAACATCCCCAAGCAATGCTACAGGCTTGGGGAAGAATGGCTGGAAAGCTGCCCAACAGAAAAGGATCTGGGGGTGTTGGTTGACAGCCTACTGAACATGAGCCAACAGTGTGCACAGGTGGCCAAGAAGGCCAATGGCATCCTAGCTTGTATCAGAAATAATGTGACCAGCAGGACTAGGGAAGTGATTGTCCTCCTGTACTTAGGACTGGTGAGGCTGCATCTTGAGTACTGTGTTCAGTTTTGGGCACCTCACTACAAGACAGACACTGAGGTGCGGGAGCACGTCCAAAGAAGGGCAACAAAGCTGGTGAGGGGCCTAGAGAACAAGTCCTGTGAGGAGCAGCTGAGAGGACGGAGTTGTCTGAAGAAAAGGAGGCTCAGGGGAGACTTGACAGCTGTCTACAACTACGTGAAAGGAGGTTGTAGCAAGCGGGGTGCTGATCTCTATTCCTAAGCAAGAAGTGATAGGATGATACAAAATGGTCTAAAGTTGCACCAGGGAAGATTTAGACTGGTTATTAGGAAAAAATTATTCACTGAAAAGGTTGTCAAGTATTGGAACAGGCTGCCCAGGGAAGTAATCGTCCCCAGAGGTATTTAAAAGATGCCTACAGATAGTGCTTAGGGACATGGTTTAGTGGTGGACTTGGCAGTGTTAAGTTTATGGTTGGACTTGATAATCTTAAAGGTCTTTTCCAACCTACATGATTCTATGATTCTAATCTGGGATGTCCACAACAGAAGGATCTATCTTAGGTTTATCCTCTTTACCAGAACTCATCTAAAAGAATAGCCATTGATGACTCTTTGAATTTTGCTTTTTTTAACTAGTATTTTTTCATAAACAGCTTTTTCTTCACAGTCATATGTCCCAGAGGGGTTCTAACTTCTGCACTCTGTGGACTGAGTAGCCTGATGAAAAGGACAGTGGCTTTTCAATCACTTTTTGATAGTGTTGTCCTCCCTTTTTTTCTCAAAACAATTTACATAATATAGCATTTGCACCTACTGATCACAAAGATTTATTACAGTTGTCAGTCACAGTAACGATTGTAGTTACTACTTATAGTACTGCAAGAAACACAATAGTTAAGCTTACAAAATTAATTGTGGTATTTTCCGTGGGTTTTTTTTTTTCCCAAAGTGTATGGATACAAAAAAAGCAGAAACAAGTGTTGAAACTAAAGATTTGGTGATTCACCTAATGGAACAACTTGATTATCCTCAGCTTTGCGTGTATTCACCCAGAAACGCATCAAAAGTAACTCGACTAACACTGATAGAGGTACTCTGCCTTTAGGGTGGAAAAACCAAACGGAACATGGTTCACTACTCATTCAACATCTATGACTGATGGGGAGAAGTCACACCTAAGAATTACAACACATGGCCTTGGACTGGCATGCAACCAAAATCCTTTGCAAAGTAGAAGAACGCTGAGATAACAAATAGTTCTTCCTTTCTGATAAGTGTTACAGATTTCATAGACAGATGAATGCTTTGCATTCAAACTAGTTAGAAAACCAAGAATTTGAGTCTTTACTACCATGTCTATAGGTTCCCCCCAAATGATTAAAGTACATTATCTTTTCACATAACCCGGAACATATTCTCTATGTACACTAAGCAGATGTGCTCTGCCCTTCCTTCCAGCTGACTAGAAGCAATAGGCTTGTAGCAAGACACTGAACCTCAGTTAATGTCTCCTGCTTCCCAGCTGAGATTATTAGCTTGGGCTGAGTGCCTCATTAACCCTGACAACGTGGCTTCTAGTTGGTTCAGAGGTCACACAGCATCTCAGAGGTGCCTGCAAAAGACTGGTGAAACTGTATTATATTGTATTTAAATCCAAACCAGCACAGAGATCTTAACATCATTTTAGGCACTGGATGTATCTAGGACTTCATACCTTTACAGTGTTTCAGGACAGCCAGATCCCACATTTTAAAAGGTGTTCAATAATCCTATAATGATGCTTAAAAAAAAAAAAAGGCCATTAAAATGCATGAGCATTTAAACATGTTTTAAACACCAACTGTTTGCCATGTCTACTCATGTCCTAACTAAAAGGCTTTTGGGGTTTCCATGCTATTCAGGAAAGCGGGGAAAAAAGTAGTGATTGGGCTAGAAACAAAATTTCTAATGACAAATTAATGCAAAATGTATGTAATTATGAACTGATTAGAGAAGAAAGGGAAAAAGTGGAAACCTTTGTGAACAGATCTGCAGAGAAGATAGTGACAAATGTGCCAGAGAAAGAGCTAAACAGTCTTTTCCTTTCACTGATTGTTACAGAGGGACAGTAGAGTAGGATACAAGTTTATCACCTGCTGTAAAGTGTGCTTAGATGGGATGAAAAAGGTTTGTTGACCTTTTAACAAGGCAGTTGTTAATCTCATGCACACAACTGAGCGTCTTGTTTCAGAAATCAGGCTTGTGGTAAATCAAATGAACAATGTGCTGAATCAAATGACATGATGGTAGCTGTAAGATGTTCAAGACCTCTGTGTAAGCCAGATGTACAGTGCTAGCAGGGGACAAAAGAAAAATCTCAACTAAGAATGATTTGATGGAAGACATAATTGTGTAAAGAAGCTCTGGAAAGGACTGGAAGACTTTTATTTATGTGAGCTCAATTAAATAGTTATTTAATCCATAAATTGGTTCCTGTATCTCCTACTTCCCTCTCTTTGTATCTCTCTAACATTTCTGTCTCTTTGCCAAACAGTTTTAATCAATTAAAAATATATTTTTATAGTTCTGTAAAGTTCATGGCACTTTACAGATACATCAACAAGTACTGTCCATGATACTTCCTTTCAGAGGAAAATATCTTAACTGGTCACTAGTAGGAAATAGATATGTCTGCTTCTAAAATTCAGAATCTTACAGGAGACCTGGAAACAAGATGGCATGGAGAAAAGTGCAAACCTCTCTATTTATGAGTGTCTGTTTAGATTTAGTGTGGACTGCTATTAATGGAAGGAACATTTCTTTCAGAAGGGCACAATGAGAAAATGTTAGGCTTCAGAAAGAGCAGCATGGTTTGAAATCTCAGCAAAACCTCAGTGGTTCTGAGACTCATCCAACCTTCTGCACTTATTTCTCCAAAACAGTCAGAATCATTTTTTACAGCTTCTTTGTCTCCTGCAGCTGACAGTTATTTGGCACAGTTAATGGTCACGGTGAGTATTGAAAGCCATCAGCCACTAATAAGTTTCAGTGTTAAACAGAAGCAGGGTGGTCTCTCTCCTCTCCTTGGTATAACAAGGAAAACAGTCATTTTTTCCACTGCAGAGATTCACAGCAATTGACACTAACATTTTGATAGTGCCACATACACTCAGTGATAATTTACAGGTTGAAAAGCAGGGAAGTTTCTCAATGTACATTAATATGTAGGCTCTAAAAAATATAATTTTGTTACTAAAAGAAATGTCTTAAGTCCAATATGAAATTTCAATGCCTTTCCTTTTTGCATGTTAAAAATCAAGAACTGAACTCTGTAAACAAGACTGTTCAAGTAAAGGAAACACATAATTAGATCTTAATTTTAGAGGAAGAAACTGATAATTGTGTGATTACCCTTCAGCTGTGGGAACATCTTGCTCCAGTAAAGGTCCCATTGAATTATGTAAGGCCACCTGTGGAGCAAGATAATATTCAATACAAATATTAGTTTAGAGTCTTAGACACTGAACTAAATTATTTCATCAGCAGTCCTACAGAATGCACTTGATCTAAGTATCAAGACCATCATATTTTTCTGTTAATTGCTGTCAAGTCAATGCTAGGAATGCTGCCAAATTAAAACTGATACTCACTTAAAAAGCAAATTATTTTATGCTTGTTTAGTTTATGTATTAAAACTTGAAGTTGATGCATTTTAAAAATCTAATTCTGTTGTCATTTTCTGTTCTCTAGGTGTTTTTCATTTAGGTTATTTTTGCCCTCCACTTCTCATTTGGTAATGGGAAAAAAACAGTTGCTTTCAGCATACATGGAACTGCTTATGTATTTGGATCTTTGAGTATCAGCCACTGTGAAATATTGCAAAGTCAAGGTTACAAAGAACAATATAGCATGTTAAATTCCAAAGCACCAGCTCCTTTCTTTAGAATTGTAAAAGGACACAAAACCAGCTGAATTAATTTTATGGTTCATTAAAACATTATTTTTACAAAATCTGTATCTATAGACTAAAACAAAATTATTGTTTCCACCTTTTAAATTGAAAAAAAATTCTAAGCCCATTTGAACAGATTTTTAATAATGAATTTGAAAGGGTAATAGATTAAAAAAACCCACCTAGAAGACTGAAGTATATCATGCAGCCTAGGACAATGCCAGAAACATCCCTATTAATGTGTCATACATATTGTATTTACCCCTGTTTCATCTGATCAAAATTGTCCAGTAGATAAATTTGAAAACTGTAATATAATAGTAATTCAAAGTGATTATGAAATAAAAGAACCTGGAATTTAAACACTCAGAGCAATGAAACTGCACTAAATATAGTACAGTTGTGCTGATTTATCTTGTTCAAGGTATGGTCTTAATGTCCCCTATATGATAATTGGGTGAATGCAACTTTTCAAGTATTTATTTATGTTCTATTTTTCTTCTCATCAAGGAAAAGTTCAACAATTATAAGTCTTACTTGAAGACAGTTTCAAGAGAAAGACAACAAATTTGCTATCTCTGGCTTTAAAAATAACCTACCCTCACCTGCCTGCACAAAAGCACCCCTCCATCCACATATTTGCATTAACTGAATCACCTGAAACAGCCTACTGATCATATTAGACACAAGTTAATTTCTAACTAAATTGCCTCATGACATATCACAAGCCATCACATGTCTCACAGAGCGGTGCCTCCATTATGTGCAATGACATTACTGGGCGATATGTCATGTTCAGAAAGCACCATCTCTTAAATTGCCTGTCACTACAAAACACTCTTGTTCCAAGTAACAACAAACTCCAGCAGTTTTCTTTTCATGAGTGAGTTTATACAGCTCCGTGTTGAATCTTAGAGAAAAGGAGGGAGAACAGATCAGTGGCTAGAAAGGAAACAAGAGCAGAAATGGACACACCTTCCATAATTAACCAGCCTCCAGCAACTTTATCATCCTTGTAAGCTCCTCCAGAAGGACAGTTATCAAATCTGGGTTTTTGGTAAAGCTGCTGGTAAGAAAGATTTTCTGGTGAAGGACCCCTTTGCTCTTCTGCACATCTCTGAGAAGGCTGCACCTCTGCAAACTCCCAGTGAGAATGAGATGACCCAGGCAGAGCAATTAATTTGCAAGTTAAATTGCAGAGGATTTTGGAGTAGGGTTAAACCCACATGGTTTTGTAACCTCTGGGGTTCCTCAGACAGTGTCTAGAGGGAGACTATTGGTGAGGTTATGCCTGATTCCTACCTGCTGGAGTGAAGATATATCAGCATGTCTCTCTCCAGCTTCTGCGCTACTGAGTACTTGCACAGCTCCTTTCTCATAGCTGTGGGCTCTCAGGCTCCTGAGGAAAGTGAGCACAGTTGGGTCTGTCTTATATACACAGGTGTTTAGATATGGTTTGCCACGTTTTCATTTGTGGAAACAGACAAGTAGTTGGCCCGAAACATGATTAGGTTAATCCTAAAATGGATGGTAACATGAAAATAAAGGTAAAAATCAGATTTGGAGCATTTTTTTGTAAAATTTGCTAGCACAGCACCATCCATAATTACAGACTACAGTGATTAAAGGTATTTTCATGCACTGTAACTCTCTAGACTACCTGCTGTATCGTGTCACAGTCTCATCTGAATTTCATTTTTTATGTACATCATGAGAAACAAGACTGTCTCCCCTTTCTCAAATCTCAAATTTCCGTCTTGTCCAAATGTCTCCCATGGAGCAGAAGAGGTGAACACAGCTATTTGTGCAGAGATCAAAAGGCAGAGGAACAGCTGTGTTCCTTCCTGCAGAGCCGTTTTATAGGATCAACAGGAGAAAAAAACACAGGGGGCAAGACATTACAATATATTTGCATTAGACAACTTTTGCTCTCACCACCAAATTTACAAACAGTAACACAAAAATCATCTCCCATCTATAAGAAAAGCAACCAGGCACTTGTATACTGCTACAATTGCATAGTCCTCATACAGCATTTCAGCTTTGGAAACTATGGTTCGAATTTGACACAAGTTACCATCTAAAAGAAGTTGATACCATCAGCCTTATCTCTAAGGCCCATTTATTTCACAGGTTGAAAAAATCAAACAGCTTGCCACAATTGGCAACTGTACCTAAAAAAAAGAGGACAAAGCAATACATTATAGTGGCATTAAAAACGTCCAAGTACAAAATCTTCTATGAAAGGGACTGGCAGGGGAAGTGTAGGGGTTGGGCTGTTTGAAAAACAACAGCTGTAGAGCCAATATGTCTTGGTGTTGTCTGCAGCCTTTCCGAAACATACCCAAAATGTATTCAAAGTTAACTATGAAACAAGTGCTTCCCCTTTTTCTTTTCATTTAACATTTTTGGTCTAATTATATTTTTTCTAGTGTTTTTCAAGCCTCCTTATTTTAGTTCATCACTGGCACACCTCCTAGGAACATTTTATGGACTAGATTTTTAAGTACATTTAAAAATCCAATTTGGCATACCAAAAACAAATCCAAAGGCACAGATCTAGTTCTAGAAGTTTCTCATAATCCAGAAAATTTTTACCTGAAGAAAGCAGAAATTATAGGATTCTACAGTAAACACATGTTCCACTTAACACATATAAGAAAAAAACCAACCAATCTCTCTCCTGCTCACCCTGGAGAATGGGATGGATTTTTCTAAGAGGTTCAGCCTCACTCAGCTTGCTGTTCCAGTCAGTATCATTGACTTTGATGATATGAAGTTAGAACAGGAGTTCTGGAAAATCCCTGCTCACTTGTCATTTAAACAGGAAGAATCTCTTGCCCGTATATAAACTGAAAACTAAACAAGCCTTTTTTATTGTTTTGTTTCTATTTTACAAGACTTGGGGTTTTTGGATGGCCATTTAGCTGGTAGTGATATCTGTCACCAACAGATTGACTCATTGGGGATTTAACATAAGCCAGGTTCATTTTATACCAATTCTCAGCTTTGGTAATTCTGATAAGCTTCCATGACAATGGAACAATTACAGGACTTGAAAATAAATAATGCTTTAGTCAATTAGACCTTATTTAAAAAGGATTCATGACAATTCAATGACTGAAAGTAATTTGTCTTTTTCTCTCCTTCAGTAATTATTCTGACGTATTCCCTGTAGTTGAGCCAAAACATTTTATAGGTCAAGGAGACTAGATGAGAACTCTTGGGTCATCAGATCCACCTCCTTTTCTTTTGGAGCTAACCATTTAACGAAGCCCTGCTAATGTATTTTTCACAGGCAGTTGTATATGGAAAAGATATCAGGATATCTGATTTCAAAATAGATGAAGGGGAAGGTGGGAAAGAAACAGCCAGGTATCAAAAAGAGTTTGTGAAGTCTTTATAACCTTTTATATCATTGTACACACAAGCAACAGCTAAAGGAAGGCTGTAATTAGATTAGGGTATTTTTTTACATGATCTAAGCTTTGCATGAAAAGCTGTACGGTGGGACATTTTTACTACCAATATAATTTGACACTTTGCCCTAGCAGCTGAGGATTTATAAATCTTTTTTTGATTGTGTGCTTTTTTTAGCAGATGCAGACATGAATATTTAACTCTGAGGGCCTATAATTTTATTACCTGGGAAACAGTTAAATACTGATAAAATGTCAACCTCTACCAAGAGCCAGATACTCAGGAAATATCACATTGTACTTATTGCTCTATTCATAAATGGAAAGACTAAACTCTGGTTTTTTCAACAGCTAAGGAGGTCTGTTCAGTTACTGCATTCTCTATTTTCTAGGCAATCAAATTAGATCACGAAAGATGTTCAAGATGTTCCAGGCAGTACAGGGCTGGTATCTCTTACCAAAAACTATACATTAGACTTTGAAGAGGTACAGAGGGCTACAAAGGAAAATGGTAAGTCAACATATGAAAAAATATTTGCATACTGTGCTTTTTGAAAGCTTTATTTTAAAAATTATATTTCTGTACTAAGACTATAATCTCAGGACAATCTTGCAATACTTTGAGTTTAATATTCCCTTTAAAGTAATTTCATTTTCTTGTACAGATTATAAAATAGACACCAAAACCTACTACTTAGAGTTTATAGATCTACCTGAAAAAAGTACAGATATACAAATGCAATTTCAAAAAGCTTGGGAGTCTTGCTTCACATGAATCTCAAATCATTGTACTAGGGAGTTGATAAAACCATTGTATATGGGAGGTGAAGGGAGGAGCGAGGCTGATAATCTCTCAATAAGGGAATGTAACCTTTTTTATTTGTGTAACACTGGCAAACAGATATTTCTGTTCTATTCAGTGACAAAGGTAAAGTTCTGATGAACACATTTCAGCCCTCCTGAGGAGCTCCAAACTGTTCCCTTTGACTGCCTGCTAGCTGTTATTCATCGCATGTTATTTGTGATCTAAACCGACTGACTTCTCTTTTTTTTCTGCTGTCCAAAAAGATGACTGAAACATTCTAAGCAAGAAGATAAAGAACAGTAAATAACAAATACTGAACAACAGATATAAATGTTAGAGCATGACTGCCTTTGTTCAGATTCAAATTCAGGTATTCATATGGCACTCAGATACTCTCCAAAAATAGTGCATCATGTGAGCGTTCATGCTTGGCAAGTAAGGTATTTTATAAGGATTGAATGCAACAAATTTCAGAGGATTCACACCACTGTTAACATCATTTATTAGTATTTATCTCTCTTTGGGTGTTTGGAGAGTCTTGTAGGAGAAGCTATAAATATACACGAAGTGCAACAGTTTTTCCTGGATGTCTAAATCTTTTCTTCAGATAAAAAAAGGCAATCGCTTATCAACCAAAACACTCAGTGAGGTGCTTGCTGGGTATTTGACATTCCTTTTTAATTTGTACGTATCACAAAATCCACATGCTTAATCACTCCCTGCATGATCAGGGAAGGGAGTAGGTAGGATTTTGTAAGCATACACTGTAAAACCCATTCTCAGAATACAGATCCATGAGACCATGCTTCTCTATCAATTTTCTTCAGTTTTAACTGATTTAATCAATAACAGGCATCTTCTAGATACTGTGCTAGAGCTGATTCTGATTTTATGCTCCTCTCCTTTCCCTGTCATTCCAATGATTACTTCATGCATTTATTTTGGTAACAGGAAAAAAAAGAAAGTTAATAATCCACTGGTATTATCAGAATTACTTCTCCAAAGTTGGGCACATCTAGAAGATGGAGCACCATGTAGACAAGCTGAGCTAGTAACAAATCAGAATTTGAAGCTGGTTTTATTTCACAACCCACCTAATGTGGCAGTATCATTTCTGGTTTCAGCCTGAGCTCATTCTAAGTCTGTTTGAGCATCTTTTCTCCTGTGACATATAAGCCTTAGTACTAACAATACAGCTAAGCATTTATTAGGATTTACAAATCTGGCCCCTGGTTATACATCCAGCTTCCATGACCTTCACTCACCTTCTCAGATAACTGTAAATCCAGCTGTACATTACCTACAAACATGTATTTTGTTCAATTGCATGTGATCCTAAATCAATCTGATAGAAAATGTTTTGACAAAGCAGTTTTGCATCCAAATCCTCTAACCTGCCAGAAAGAGTAAATTTGTGTTGCAACAGAGAACTAAAGTCAAAATGCATCATTCATGTGCTTTTTTAACTTCCTGCAATACAGATTATAACATACAGTTTATAATTTGTTAAGAATAAAATATTTTTGTAACACATCTTTTTGCCATTTACCGACTTTCGTGTTTTACAGGATTTCTACTTTTCCATTTTAAGAGGAACATAAAACTTATGAGACAAGAGCAGAAGAAAGGGAGCTCTCTGGTCTCTGGCAGGAACCAGTGGGACATGCTTTAGAGGCCACAAAACATGGCAGAACTGCAGGAAGCCTTTCTCTGGGACATCTCCTCCACCTCCTGCAACTGATGGTTGTATATTTCCAGACGTCCAGACTGTGAGCTGGATAATCAGCACTTTATACACTTTAGTCCTTTATTACTTAAACACTTTTGGAAATCTCACCTCTTATGACTGAAATTTTGAAAATATCTTAAGAATAAAACTACAATGAACTCAGAGGCTTCAATTAGTTCCAAATAATTTATAATTTCCCATTGAAATTTATATACTTTCTTGAACTGACACCTTTATGTAGACTGGGGAAAGTGGCTAGTAATACTAGTATTTTTTAGAAGATGGCTCCTGTGAAGCAGTTTATTTTTCACAGTTACACTGTTTCATATAGATAATTCAATAGCACTGAAGCCAGGCAAATAAAGTCATCTATTTCATTGTTATAAATTGATCATGCAGTAAATTTTTATAAAATATCCCTTTTACTATAGCATGAAATTACTGAATACTGAAAATGTTCAAGTTACTAAATAACACACTCAAATATATCTTCTGTGTTAATGCTGATGTGAATTTTATACTGACTTTGACCGCAGAATAATTTTTTTTTCATTTTCCGACAAGCTGTCCATGCAGAATGATTTATTGTTAAAGCAAACCATTTAAATGTAAGTTTATGACAGTATGCTTGATTTCTTTTCTGCACCTGACCAAAAATATCATAAGAACTTAAAACACAAATTTAACATAGCTAACAGTTCACAGTCAATAAAATACAAATTAAGAAATCAAGCGCCATTTTAAAAATAGAAGAATTATTGCTCAATATTTGTGTCTCCATACTAGTGATAACTATGAAACTCATTTTAGTTTAAGATGCTGTGAAGGGACTCCTGTGATAATGAGCTTGCATTATGAATGCCATTGTTTTCATTGGTAAATAAAATTTCCAAAGAGCTCAATTACCTCAAGGTGAAAAACGCTACAGCAGAAGAAAGCTGGGGAAGGCGGAGAAACCCTTAACAGTGTGGGGTGGTTGGTCAATACTGCACTAAAAACAATCATGAAAATAAAATATGGGGTTTAAAGCATCTAAACAATTAAGAAGGAAAAGATGAAAATGAATAGAAGCTGAAAGTCATCCCGTTGCTGCTGCAAAGCTTACCCGTATTCTTCTGAGGGCATTACAAAGGTAAATGACGTAAGGGAAAGATTTTCAAAGACAGAGAAGGACAAAGAAGTGCCCAACTCCCATTAGAAGTTTTTGACTGTTTCAAATGAATCCACTAGAAATAATTACAGAAACTTAATTTATGGTAAAATGGGAAACAAATTGTTTTCCTCATAGCATTATGAATTGCAGTCCTAAACCAAGGAGGAGAGCAATTTAGATAACCCTATCACTCAGACAGTAGAAAAAACCCCAGAGTTTTTTGCATTGAACAAGTGAGTGATGGTAATGAGAAAGGTATCAAAATGACAGTACAGAGACATTCATTGAGATAAACCTATCCATAAGGAAGGCACCTACAACATCATGACGACGATTTTTCAGCAAGTTCATGACATACAACTATTTGACATCCTTCATGAAGAAATTCCCTAGAGCAGCACTGAGCACTTAGCAGCACTGAGTACTTTGTCTTAATCCAACAGAGCACAGACAATACATGGAACAATGATTTTAAGCACATTTTAAAGATGAGAAGGTACAGTTTGATTTGCTAGACAGTGGACAATTGTGCCTGTGCAGATTCTACTAAAGATGAACTTCAAATATTACTATCATTTCTGTCTAACTTTTCTGCCTGACAGCAAAGTGCTTGGAATATATAAGGGCATAACCAAAGTATCACAAGCATGTCTAAGAACTTTTCATTCAAGCTCAAATTATTGGTTTGCTCTAGTTTATCTAAATGGCAACAACAGGATTTAAAATAAATTGACTTAATCCTTTCCCCCCTTCCACAAATTTTTGGAAGGTGCAATTGTGAAGAGTTGAGTACATGCTTAAGAAGCATGAAATCCTTTGAGGTCTCTAGAATATGGAGAAGAAATTATACTGCAGTTTCATGCAAATATCACAGGAACATGTTCTTATTATAAGTAGACAGGCATATGCCAGGGTGGCCCAACTTGGTGATTCCATTGCAAAGCTGCAGACCACTGGTTGCATGGGAGGAAGGATAAAATGGTGGCTTGAAGTATCCCTCTGTATCTATGATGATCAGATTACATATAGCTCTAAAATGCAAAGTTTGGGAGTGTTCACTGAGCTCTGCAAATCTAACGCAAAAAAACCCCAAACAGACAAAAAAACCCCAAACAAACCACAAAACCAGGAACGAAAAAAAAACCAACAAAAATATGGATAAGAATTTGAAATGTCTTCTTGTTTCACTACTTTTTAACTTCAGAGATGCAGTAAAACCTGTTCTCAGCTAACTGATATTTCTAAGGTGATTTAACATCCTCAGATGAAAGCACCCATATAAAAAGTAAGTGACACTAGATTGGTATTTGTTATTTCCGGGCATACACACAACTTTTTCTCATTTATGTGGCAACAAACTGAAGAAATCTCAGCACTGTTTATAGTTGAGGAAGAAAGGGATCATTTTCTAAGTGCCATGTATAGAGGGAAGGATGTGTTAAACTAAAAGGATTGCAGCAGTTAAGATAGGGAGAGAGTGGAAGTGTTTGAACAGCAGTAAGTAACTCTTCATAGAAAATACTCCATTGCATTTTCTCTGTGCATCAGAGCTGGCTCAAGTCTCCTCAGTGAGACAGACAAAAACTCAAGTTAGATGCTCCAAGCATGAAGGGTCAGTCATTCCGGCCACAGGAGGGGAATGGGGAGGTGCAGTAGCTGGAGCTAGCTCTAAGGACTGCAGCTTGCTGTCCCTGTTCTCTTTCTGTGAGTGCAGGATGGTGGAGTAGGTAGTACCACTGCTAGATGTACCCACCTTCACAGAAGTAGCCATCACACCACAGTCCACTGGGACCTCAGCAGCTGTCACCCAGGCTGCCAGTTTGTTCAACTCAGATATAGCGCCTGGCAGCTTGTCCTGGGTGGCTGACTATTTAGCTTGTACATAAAGCCTGCAGTCATGGTTTAATCCCAGTTGGTAACTAAGCACCACACAGCCACTCACTCACTCCTGCCCCCTCTCCCCAGTAGGATGAGGAGGAGAATTGGAAAAAAAGTAAAACTCATGAGTTGAAACAAGAAGAGTTTAAAAATTGAAATAAAATAAAATATAACAATAACAATAATAATAGTAATAAAGGAGGAAAATAACAAAAAGAGCAAAAAAAAAGGGGAAAAAAAACCTGATGCACAATGCAATTGCTCACCAGCCACTGATTGATGCTCAGTCAGTCCTCAAGTAGTGATCATCCCATCACCCTCCCAGTCAGTTATGCCCGGTTTACATACTGAGCATGATGTCCTGTGTTACAGAATATCCCTTTGGCTAGGCGATGTGGGTCAGCTGTCCTGGCTATGCTCCCTCCCAGCTTCTCGTGCACCTGCTCTCTTGCAGACATTGGGAAGCCAAAAAATCCTTGACTTAGGATAAGCACTACTTAGCAACAACTAAAACATCAATGTGTTATCAACATTATTCTCATATAAATCCAAAATACAGCACTGTACCAGCTACTAGGATGAAAACTAACTCTGTTCCAGCTGAAACTAGGACACCTGACTTGTTGCACTTAACTAACTTTCAACAGGCTTAAAACTGTCCAGCAATATTCTACTGCTACTGAAGTCAATGTTAACAGTGCTGCCTTAATGGTGCAGGATTACATGGTGGAGGATAAGAAAGGACACACTTACTCCCATGACATTGAGTGAATGTTTTATCATTCAGCTGAGGTTAGGCAAATCTTTTATCACCATGAATTCAAATAAAGACACAGGCAGTGCATTCAGTGGAGTGGAGCCACAGGAGCAGCAGAAATAATGACAACACAGTGGGATCGTTAGTGACCTGACAATGATGCTCCCTCTCACCGGTGAAAATCAGAGGTGAATGGGCACTACAAAACCAGAGCACATGAGCTCACAGCTACTGCTGGCCAGAATGTTTTCTACTCCTATTTCTGGCATGTCATTCTAAGCATTGCAACTTGACTATGCAAACAGATAGTATTGGGTATTTTATACGGCCATCTGCAATGCTGAACCTTTAGCCTAGATAAGCAAACATCTCATTAATCTTATTTTCCATGAAAGAAAATGAGGTCATAAACAAGAAGAGAAGCAGGTATCTGGAGTGCTTTTGTGGATTTATCACAAACCTCCCTGTGTTGAGAAATTATTTATATTTGAAGTTTTTTAGTGCATACGGTGAAATTGCTATAAGAGGGCATTTTCTGGGTATTTTGGGAGACACGAATATGGAAGACAGTCTCTCAATTTCCCCTCAAAAATTTAGAAGTCTACTGGTTGATTTTAACCAAATCTGATTAAGTTTCACTAACATCAGTGACCAGGTACAGGACAGACACCATGGAAAAAAAGGGTCAGAGCAGACCCCGCATCATTAGATGCTAGAGAATTCAACCAAAAGACATACATGTCAAGAAAAACACTGAACTTCAAAAGACCCATTGCTCAAAGAACCAGATCTTCCAGAATCAATATTTATCTGTTACTTGTACCATGAAGCAGCAATTAAATAATCGTTATGAGCAACAACTTCACACTAATAATTCACAGTTGGTCAGCCATTAACTTGTGTCTCTGTGGACTCAGGTAGCTGAACTATCCTACAGAAGGAAAATGCTTCACATCATGTTCTTCAAGTGGATAATTAACAGGCAAGCAGCTCCGATTGCTCAACACTAGAAAGGAATAGTTAGGACCAATTATGTGTTATAAACTGGTCATACTGGAAAACTGAAGAGAGTTTAAGTTCCTCTTCATTCTGTCGGAAGTGTGGAAAGTGGCTTCAGAATATCTGTCCTACAAGAGTTTATGCCTGATTACACATATCAGTTTATGACTGAAAAATATAGAACTGATTACTTGATGGAGCCAACAAATTGTCTTGGTTTCTCTAACTAAGTTAGATGAACTAACTTACTTAGATGAACTAACTAAGTTCATCTTCATTCAACTGCAATGGAGTTGCAGTACGAAGCCAAGTGACACTCAAATGAGACTTCAGGGCCTTGGGACAACAGGCTCTCCTCTGTCCTTCCAGTTGCTGGGAAGGATAAGGGAAGAAACAGACGGACCCAGCTGATTGATACCTGGTTCCAAGCCTGGTGTAAACAGCAGAATTTTGGGTTTTTTGATCATGGAGCAGTCTACACAACACCAGGCCTGTTGGCAACAGATGGGGTACACCTGTATCAAAGGCAGAAAAGGATCTTTGTGCAGGAGCTAGCAGGGTTCACTGAAAGAGCTTTGAACTAGATTTGAAGAGGGAAAGGGATAAAACTGGGCTTGCTAGAGATAAGCCTGGGGAAGGCATGCCAATGTTTGAGGGACAGTGTGCTAGCGATGTCCTTTGGTCTGCCATCTCAGTGGAGTTAGGGGACAGAGATCCATGGAGCAGCAAAGACGCAAGTGTTATGGATATGCTAGAAACTGGAAAGATGTATTGATATATGTGCCAACTGGACAAACAGATTGTTTGAAGTCAACAAAGGCAGCAGCTGCTATGCTCAGTGATCCTTGGGAATCATAGATATTTCATCAAAGATTATTTTTATATATCCAGTCTTTGAATCTGTGTTCTATTGTCCTGAGTGAACCTCTAGAACCATGCAGAACATTGTGAAAATCGAGGGTCAATGCTAATGTATTTAATATTAAAAATTAAACACATGCAATATAGAACAACTACTTCAAACCTCCAAGATTTTTCCAAAGATTTTGTTTTGAGAAAGCCTGTTGAATTAGAAGAGCAGAAGGAGGGAGAAAATCACCTGCATCATGAAAAAATTGTCTTTGTTCTATTTATGTTGACAGGAGACTGTTTCAATACCTTGCTGATTACTAGACAATAAAGGATAAACAGGGTTTAGCCCTGGTAGAGTTTTATCAGGCCAGCCATATTCATGTCCAGTTCCATGAGGTTTCAATACCAAGAAGGAGAAATCCACAACACCAGAAGGAAATGAACCTTTCAACAGAGATATTTTTGACAAATTATATCATCCCAATCTAGTAAAGCATTCAAACATGTGCTTAAGAATAAACAGGTAAATATTCCTATTCAAATCACAAGAACTACACATTGGATACACCTGAAATCAGTAGTACTGTAATTCCAATGAGACACCTAATGTACTTTAGTTCTTTGCTGTTATAGTTCTCTCCTAGATTACAGTTTGTGTAGCTAGGCAAAGTTTCCAGGTTATGTGATTATTTTTTTCTGCTCTAGAAAGAAACAATAGAGCAAAAACCATACTGAGTTGCTTCTTATAAATCTAAGGCCCAAAATATTTCTATTCTGCTGGAAGGCTAATAAAAATAAAATTGTATTTGTAATTAAAAATATATTCCTCTTATTTATTTTCCTTTACGGCATGTAAAGGATCTTCTTTTAAAAGGATCTTCTAAAAGCTTCTAAGGATCTTCACTGCTTTTGAAGCTGACAAGGCAAAACTTGATCCATTTTACAGGTATTTAAAAGTATGAAATTCATATCAACTCTGCACAATGAGTTTAAAAAACAGTAAGTCAATTCATTACTTTGTAGTACAGCTTGTCCACTAATCTTCACCCTTTTATTTTCTTTCACAGTATAGGTGCACTAAAAAAGGGTAAATTCTATACTCTATAGATAGTTAGCTGTGAAGCACAGTTGTACCAACTCACAGTTTAACAATATGGTAAAGAAAAACATTCTCTACTATAAAGACAGCACTTATATTGACTAATGAAAAAAAAAAGGGGAGGAAGGCTATGTGGAACTAAAACCATGGCATAATAGCAGATACCAGAACCTTACATGGCTATATCCAAGGGTTTAGGACTTAATTCTCTCAAAGTGATGAAATTGTGACACAAATTATCGACATATAGTTTACTGCTTCTGTAAAGCCAGAGCTTTAAGAGTTCATTGTACTCAGGAGCCAGTTTGATATGTCTGTATTATAAGGAAGAATTATGTCGGAGGGGAACAACTCAACTATTTCAGCATGGCATTGTATACTCAAGATTTTCAGCGTTTACTCCCTTATGGAAGAGATAATCCTTCCTCCTTTGAAGCCAGGGAGGTTTTCTCATTGCCTTCATTGGAAGAGGACTGAACCATCACTAAACATCAAGTATTTAAGAGCTAGTGACTGCAGTGAGAACCGAGGGAGATGCAGCATATTTACTACTTCTTAATAGATTTTAATCTGAAAATAAATTTAGCTCCTAATTACTGTCTTCTGCAGCAGTGAGTTCCTCAGTGCCATAGCTGGACTCAAGAAACTTTATAGGAAATAGATATTTCTTATAAGAGGCAATTAGGATTCACAGGCCTGAGAGCCCAGATACACTGTTTTGGCTTCTATTTCCATACAATTTACAACCTTCCCCTTGTTTCATACTCTGTTCCTTCCTTAGATGGAAGTATTCTCTTCTTACAGCTTTTGTTCCTTCAGATTCATGAACAGAATGTTCATCAGCAATCCACTATCCCCTCTCTGCTGTAAACCCTAAAATATCAGGCTCCATGAATTGATTTTCTTTCATTCTCTGCTGCAGGCGTAACTGTTAATGAAGTTGCCAGGTCTGTTGAGATTCTAAAGATTTATTTTTTATACTGAACATAATGTCAAGACAGAGAGTTATTGGTTGCTTTACTCTGACAGTTTTATTCACGACACAGAATACTGCAACTTACAGAAGCTTAGCTCACTCAATACATCATTCCTGAAACTTAGTTAAAAGCTTAATGCAAACTTAGTTTAAAGGAGAACAATTGCCTTTAATATGCAAATATTTTATAGATAAATTTTTCTTAAAACATCTAAGGGAATTATTCTGTCATATAATCACTCTAAGGAAAGTTGTGGGATGACTTCCTTGTATTAGCCCTTAATCAATCCAAACTACAGCAGTCAGTATCAGAAATGTCCCTTTAATACCCTACCCTGTTTGTCTCTGTCCCCTCTCTTATTCATGGTTGAGTTCAGCTGCATCAAGGGAAATGTGGTACTCAAATTTGGATCTGAGACATAAAATTCAGATTTAAGACAACACACCAGTTTCCTACCTCTTTCAATAAATAAAACAACTCAATATCATCATTTGTACAGTAGCAGTACTAAGATTCACTTGGCAAGAGAGGAACAACACTGTGCAAGGTGCTGTCTGCCCAGATTTAACTGTAGCTCAATGCAGGTGACTCAAATTGGTTCTCTCGTGGCTCCCTGACCCTGAGAAGCAGGACTGTACATCCAAGCAAGGCTTGGCTAAGCTACCACAAGGCAGGGATTCATCATCACAATTTTAGAGAACAAATTAAATACGGGCTGCTTATTGAGAGCTGTTAGCCATCAGCACACAGGCATACCTTTGACCTCATTATCCATAGTCATTCAGAGTCATCTCATGAGTTCCAAGAATTGGAAACTTAGTCACTTCTAATTTACTTTTAGGAAAGTTAAACAAATAATTGTATACAAATTCAGCTTTAAAAAACAAAACAAAACAAAACAAAACCAAAACCCAAACCTTTAAATTTAAGCAATTAGAAATCAGTAAGATTACCTTTCAATTATATGACATAAGACATAGTTTAGAGAAACAATACTCCACTCTGAAATAAGCAGGAGGAAAATTATTGAGGCAGATAAGAGACTTTTTGGAAAATGAAAGCTCACACACAATATTTCCAAATAAAAAGCAGCACAATTTAAAATTTTGAGAAAACACAAATGAAAGTCCTTATTGTTTCTAGAACTCTGTGAAACTCTGTTTCTAGGTGACTGTTTTTCTTTCTTAGAAGATCCTGTACAGAAAGTGAGTTGTTAACTTCTGCAGAGATTGATTTATGAAGAAAAGTCAGCAATCAGCCTGAGTCTAGAAAGTGAAGTTCTTAAAGTGTTAAATTTTTAATTTTTTCAATGCACAGCATTTTGATAGGTATTACGTAAGGAGAAGCAAATTTGTTTTCTTGAATCCTTTGTTAAAAATAAATAAATAAATAAATAAA
>NW_010302977.1:0-17210 GCF_000700745.2 Antrostomus carolinensis | reverse complement strand
AAGGCCGAGTGCCTGATCCTGCACTTGGGTCACAACAACTCTATGAAACCTTACAGGCTTGGGGAGGAGTGGCCTGATAGCTGCCTGGTGGAAAAGGACCTGGGCATGTTGGTTGGGCGGAACATGAGCCAGTAGTGTGCACAGAAACATAGAAACATTGTGGCCAGCAGGACCAGGGAAGTCATCCTTCCCCTGTACTCAGCACTTGTGAGGCCACACCTGGAATACTGTGTCCAGTTTTGGGCCCCTCATTACAAGAAGGACATTGAGGCACTGGAACGTGTGCGAAGAAGGGCAACGGAGCTGGTGAAGGGCCTGGAGCACAAGTCTTATGAAGAGTGGCTGAGGGAACTGGGGTTGTTTAGGCTGAGGAGGCTGAGGGGAGACCTTATTGCTCTCTACAACTCCCTGAAAGGAGGGTGCAGCAAGGCGGGTCTGTGTCTTTTCTCCCAGGTAGCTGGTAACAGAACAAGAGGCAATGGCCTCAATTGCACTAAGGGAGGTACAGATTGGATATCAGGAAATACTTCTTCACCAAAAGGGTTCTCAGGCACTGGAATGGGCTGCCCAGGGAGGTGGTTGAGTCACCATCCCTGGAGGGATTTAAAAGATGGGTAGATGCAGTGCTCAGAGATATGATTTAGTAGTAGACAGGTACGGTTGGACTCAATCTCAAAGGGCTTTTCGAACCAAGCAGTTCTATGATTCTAAGAGAGGCTTGGGCAGGGGAGGAGGGTGACTGTGCTGGGAAGGAGGATCCTGCCCCTCACATCCTCTCAGGGTCGCCTCAGAGACTCCTATCCCCTGTGAGGGCAAACACCGCCCTTATGGCACAGCAGGGCTGTCACCTGTGGGCTCCATGCCACGGCACTAGGAAACAGTTGCTGTATCCCATGCATGGACCAGTACACCCTTTTAAGAGGTTTCTCCTCTCGCAGGTGACTCCTTATTGCAGTCAGGACTCCCTGGGCCTGTGAGGCAATGGAGTGGGTGCTCTTTGGTGGGTGCCAGCCTGTCCCAGCACAGGAGTGGATGGGACACTTTTGTAGACCACAGTGTCAACACAGAGGCTGGATCCATCTGGCAGACAGGCAGCGAGGAGAGACCTGTTTTGTGGGAAAGAGGAAGGACAGATTTGCTGGGCTCACAGCAGCTTGTATGAAGCATGTAAACACGCTGCAGTCTTCCCCTCGTGTCAATTTTCCTTCAAAAAAACCAAGAAAGCTTTTATTTCCTTACTGCCAGGCAGGTAAGATGCTGATAGTGTGAATAATTTAAGCCCTTTCTTCATTCATCACCAGGAGGCCATAGTTAAAGAGTAAGGTTAGAAAACAGCATGTCCTACTGCTGCTTTATGGGTAGTGAGATCTTAGTGCTTGCAGTTTATAAATGAGTTACCTGGCAGTGGGAGCCAGGAGCCTAACCTAAACAGTGAGCCCAAACAGTTGTGACTTGCTCAATGTCAGCTTCAGTCAGATGCTTTTTCATTCAGAAGGTGAACTACCTCAAGCAGTGGGTCACCAGTGACAGTGGTGTGGATACAGCACTGGTAATGAGGATATATTCCTCTGTATGAAGAGAGCGTGTGTGTGTATAACGTGTCCTAACTAACAACTGAAGCTGTTAATAAGAAAGCTGATATGATATTATGAAGAAATGTTCATTTTGTGAATGGAAATGAATCAAACTTAATTGAAATAGGTGGGGTTGCTTTTTGGTTTGGTTTGGTTTGGTGGTTTTTTTTTCCAATAGTACATCTTTTCCCCGATTGCAAAATGGAGTTATGAATTTTGCTTACCTTTGATAGACATTTACAGTTTATCAGATGGAAAATATTCTACTGGAGCTACGTATTCTTCCAAACCTCTCTTACTGGCATTGCAAAGGTGACAGTTATTCTAGGATATTATTCTGTGCCTTATGCACTAATCAAATGATTTTTTCATGTTCTTCTCTCTAAACTAGACAGTACTTTTTTTCCCAAATTACAATTGAGGGTAGATTAGTGCTCTAACCACCTCTTATTTTAACTAATGCCAACAAAACTTACTGTGTTAGGTGTAATGGGGAGCTCATGAATATGAATCCATCTGCGAAGAATACTTTATTGTTCCCTAAATAATTGACATATTGCCTGAGGTTACAATTTTTCGGGAAAATTTTCAGATTCAATTAAAGAGAATGGAAAGGGCTTAACAAACTTGTTTATCTGGTTTGTCTGTTTACCTGTTTAGCATTGCTAATCCAAGGGACGTAGTTTCTCTCGTCGCTTTATAACTTCACAAGTTAATTTGTTATCTAATATAACCACATTGTCATGCACAATATTATGGAAATCACATCATGAATACATGTGTCCTGAGCATACTGTCAGTCAGCGTGCATGCTGCAAGCTTTAAGAAGCTTTTCCCTTCTTCATCAATTAGTTTTGAAGTTCTAGTGATGTTAGTTTTCAAATTACCATGGACTCTTCATAAGTAGACAAAACCTGAATAGTTCAAATAAAAATCAAGCAGGGAAAAAATAAACTAAAATGGAGTCTTCTCAAAAGGAAAATCTGTTTCCTCTTAAGTGCAGGAGGTCTTTATAGAAAGGATCTAATCTGTTTTAATTCAGTGCTCCAGAAATATACTAAGAGGTTCTTCAAGGCTTTCTGTTCTACTATTTTTGGTTCAAAGATGATGGTAAATATAACAGATACCAGCATTTCCTCTGTCAGTGCAAACTTGCAGAATATCTTCACCACAAAAAGAAAAAAAAAATCTGTATCTTTATGTAACTATGGAATCAAGCTACTCTGTCGGGTTTTTTTTTTGGTGTGTGTGTGTGTTAGTACATCTAATTAGGCTTAGATGCTTAATGTTAATTGGACCTGGAAAATGTTACCCTGAGACGAAAACTGTCCTATGCCCTTTATTCAGGTTTTACGTTGTCAGTTCTAATTGGCTGTCTCAATATAAAATGTGCTGCTTTTTGCAGTGTAACTATAGCCTTGTTCTTATCTTTTGACCAACTGTATTTTGTTGCCATATCTAGCTTTGTGTAGTAATTGTCTGGTATTCCATAACATCCCATTAACAGTTTTGGATACAGGGGAAGTAAAAGAGGGATTAACTGTAAAAAGTGCCTCTAAAGAGTATCTCCTCTTGCTACTGTTAGATACAGGTTCGAGGGCCAGGTGGATAACTGGTCAGACCATGGAGGGTGTTCCATGTGTTCTGATGTAACTATTTTTTGTCTGTGAGTTTATCATGCAGCCTTTGAATCAATATATCAAACATATGTGAGTGAAGAGTCACCTCTGTATCAGCATGAAATAATAATGAGCATCCTAGGTCCTCCTGTAAAACCAGAAAGCTCTTGCAAGCATATGGCAAGCGTGATAGTCCAGCACAGATGAACATTCAACACTGATGTGGCTGTGAATTAATCTAATAATATTAGTTTAGTAGTACTTATGTAGAAAGAAAAGGGGAAAGAAGAGGAGCTTTTAACTTCAATCTGCTGCAGATCTCTGAGTCTATTCCTACTATGAATATTCTCTGGAAGGTGAATTCTCGTATGTACATTTTACTTGTCTGTGCATGTAAACAGCATATCTAAATATTTTGTCTTAAAACTATTACATTGCTTTCATTATTCCTGAGAAACACACTGAAATTAAGTTAACATTTTAATCATAAATTATACCAAAAGTGTTACTTTTATAAAGAAATTATTAAAACCACAGGAAGGGGAAAATCGTTATTTGCACCAACAAAGGTTCAGATCTTACCAAGAGGTGAATTTCACCTTGGGATGGAGAAGAACAAATACTGGAAGCAATTGTCTGCTGGTTCAACATTTCTGAAGTCAGAATGATTGTATCAGCAGAAACTTTAGTCTGTTACTTCCAAAATGGAGGGAAAATTAAGTTACTTAGCAAAGTTAATCAACAGTTTTAAACCACTGCAAATGGGCACCTCAGCATTTGTTCTGAAGATTTTAAAATATCTCAGGTGGTGCAGAGTAAATCAGTAAAGCAGACTGCCTTGTCTTAGTTCAATTCTAAATGTTTAACTGCAAGGAGACAAAAGTACTGCAGACCAGAACTGTGAAGCTGGAGAGCAGTTCTGTCAAAAGTTATTAAAAAATCCAAAAGTGACTCAAAATTCCAAAGGCTTACCTGACCAAGCTTTACTATACCCAAGTAGTTGCTATGGAAAGCTGTGAACAAAAAAAAGAGAGAGAAAAATTTAGTTGTGCTGGTAAGTGCATGGCATATGCATGGCAATACAATTTGCTGATCAGTTTGACTGTATGAAAAATATTTCCCAGTCCTGTAAATATGTTATTACATGTCTAATATAGCTTCAGTATTTAATAATAAGTATTAAATCACCTAATGAGTGATTAGTAGAAATAGAACTGGTCTGAATTTAAAAAATATAGAAACAAGCCTGTAAAGACCAAAGTGACATCAGACTATTTCTGAACACAACTGGACACAGCTCTAACTTTTACAGTTTTTTATTTTAAAAAGAACAGAGAATGAGAATGTACCCACATATAAACTCCTAATATCTTTCTTTCTTGTTTGAAGAACTAGATCAGAACTTCCAGGATTGTCTATAGATGGAACACAACTTTCTAGTGCTTCCACTTTTGCTTTCATAGGCTTCATAATGGATAATCATGGAAAAATAAGTTTGCTTTCCTGGAAACCTTCTGTCTTGTGGGATAAGGGAGATGTGAGAATTTTCATCAGTGTTTTTTGTCTGAGAGGAATGAGCTAATGTTTCTTCAAGGAGTCTTTAAAAATTAAAAACCATACCTTTACACAAACAAATGCATCTATCTGCTGGAGAAGGGTGACATGATTAACAATGCGTAAGACCTTCTGAACTCTGCTGTTATTTTCTTCAAATAAATGTGTATGGGAATAGATGATTCATCCTGTGAAGTACACACTCCTTAGTTTCAAATATGTTCATTGGAACATCTTTGCCTAGACATCAGGCTGTTGGGATTATTTATTTATTTCTGTATGAGTCAGAAGTTCTGAATAATGTTTCTGACTTAGTTGCTCCAGAAAATTTTTTGGAGAGTTAGAAATCAAATTATTGTCAGAAAAGAGAAGAGAGAAAAAGAAAGAAAAAATAAAAAGGGGGGATAGATAGGAAGATGCACAGACTTCGTAAGTATTCATTCCCAAGAGATGGAAAATTCATAAGTTTGGTTAGTCAGTAAATGAACATCCACCAAATCCTAGAATTTGTTGAAAATTATAACTGAATATTAATATATAAATGGAGTTGGGAACAATGCTCTCAATGAAGAGTAGAAAGGAAAACACATTTTATAAGCTCACATTTCAAGCAAAAGTCAATGAGCAAAATAACTGTTGACCAAAGATGGGATAGCATCTACAAGTTTTGTAGATGTTTAAACAGCTATCCTGTTCATAGCAAATGAAAAATCACAGACCTTGAGACATCTAGTTCAGCCCCTTTTCCTGGCCAGTATTTGTCACCCTCTTCTAAAAGTACTCTGTTGATGGAAAACAGGCTTTTTCATGGGCTGTTTCACTATTCTCACTGAAAGAAAGATTTCACCCATTATTTCTCCTCCTACCACCAAAGGAATTTATCCCCTTTCTCTTTGCAACTACCTTAAAATTACTTGGACACTATTTCCACCTCTCACCATCAGTCATCTCTACACTAAAAAAACCCTTGTTCCTTCAGTCTTTTTTCATAATTAACCATTTCTAGACACAGAGTGTCAATAAGCATGAAGTCAGTGCTGAAAGGACAGAGGGCTCTTGGATCTTTTTCAGAAGATATCCAAGAGCACAGTGTCTAGGTGCTGGTTTTTGTCTATTTGACAGCTTCAGAAACTTTGTGAGTCTCTATTTTTTCTTTTTTCTTTTTTTTAACTGTCTCTTTTCTTTCTGAAAGAATCTCTGGTTCTCTACGAGGTGTCCTGTGTAATACTGTTTAGTCTAGAGAGTGAAAAACAGCATCAATATCAGGTTTATAATAAGGTGAGAATGGGGAGACTTCCTGATTATTATAGGAGGTCTCTTTGAAGAGAAATGTGAGAGTGTGTGACTGTGCTAGGGTAAGAAGAGTTAATTGGCAGTACAGTGCACCAAAGTATTGATGCTATGAGATATGGAATAGAAAAAGGAAATTTTACCTCATTATATAAGGGGAATTTTGTTGACAGCCTTCATAATATGTGTATAATTCCATTCTGCAAAAAGCTTCCTGATTACTGGCTTGTGATGATACAATCCCAAGTGAGCAAGGTACGAAAGTGAAAAGCGAGATTGCTGCATGGTCTGTGAATAAGGTCATAAAAATCGATTCTAGTCTTCAGAAAAAAGTTACAGCCAAGATGGCAGGTTTAGGTTACCAACCAATTTAAAATACAGGGTCACTTTCCAGCTCTACTATAGACTGCTGGTCTGATTTTAAGGTGAATACACTATTTCTCTGCCTTAGTTTTCCATTTGTAATGACTCATCATGAGCCAGGAGTGGATGACTCAGAGGTTATGGACAGTACAGCTCCTATGGATTGAAATCAGAGCCAGCTTGATAGGTATCTGCGAGGTGTTTCCCAGAATATACAGGAGCCCTGAAGACTAGCAGTACATGTGCAGTGCAGTTCATGCAAGTTCATGCTATAATTTTCTTTTTGCCTGAGGCTGGCTTCAGCATCCGTATTGTTATAACCTTTAAACATCGGAAAAATGAAAATTACAGTACTTTTTCTGATTTGTTTAATCTGTGGCATTCTTCAGGCAATGAAATGAGCAACAGTTACAGTATTTGTATCTTGCATGGAACATGTACAGTGGGTCTTCTGGTGCAACTGTAGTACAGTGTACAGTGTATATAGTTGTAAAAATATGTCATTGACCTAGTTTGCAATAAGCTTTGTGGCATTCTAATGTACAAACTGGGTTCTTTTAAATTACTGTCTATCCTCATTACCTCTTGCTTTTGATTTTTGACATTCCCTCTGCCAACTCTGCAAATCCATAAGAATTTTAAATGTTGTGATTTAACTTGGGTATCTTTGTCTAAATAAAACAACCATAATCATCTAGGTATCACTATACTTCCTTCCTAAAAGTTCAAAAATGTAACTGAGAGATGAATATTCTGCAAAGACACAATTGCTCTATTTGCATAATAACTTATGACTCTCAGTATCTACCATGTGGTTCACGACTTCACAAATGCCAAAAAAAAGCAGGTAGTCTGAATTCCTTTTTTCATGCCCTCTCCCAATTAACACATATCAGTGAGAATATCTTCCTGAATATGGACTCTCCCTCTGAAGCAGTGACATGTTAAAGAAAGGTCGTGTCAGACTTACCGAGTGCCTCTAGTTTTAGTCCATTACTCCAAAATCTCTTATCATTAATTATCGTTTGCATTAAGTACAAGATTAAATAAAAAATAGTGTAGCCAGCAGGACTAGGGAAGTCATCCTCTCCCTGTACTTGGCACTGGTGAGACCACGCCTCAAGTACTGTGTTCAGTTTTGGGTTCCTCACTACAGGAAGGACGTTGAGTTGCTGAAGTGTGTCCAGAGAAAGGCAGTGAAGCTGGTGAAGGGCCTGGAGAACAAGTCTTACAAGGAGCAGCTGAGGGAACTGGGGTTGTTTAGCCTGGAGAAGAGGAGGCTGAGGGGAGATCTTATCACTGTCTACAACTACCTGAAAGGAGGGTGTAGCGAGGTGGCAGTCGGTCTCTTCTCCCAGGTAACAAGTAACAGAGTGAGAGGAAATGGCCTCAAGTTGCACCAGGGAGATGTAGATTGGATATTAGGAAAAACTTCTTCACCGAAAGAGTAGTCAAGCATTGGAAGGTGGAGTTTAGAGGTGGATTTGGTAGTGTTACATTTATGGTTGAACTCAATGATTTTTAAAGGTTTTTTCCCACCACTACAATTCTACAATTCTATTATTCTATTCTATGAAATGAAAAGTCATCCAAATATAAAAATAAAACAATTTTTGGAAACTAGATGTAAAATTAAATTTTGCAGCATGCGTCATCCCAACTAGCTATTTAATTAGGCTAATCTGAAACACATCTGTCCTTGCTTGTGGACTTATATATATGAATGGTACTAAACAGATAGGTAATTGGTCAAACATTTATTAAATTTACCTCTCAGATCCAAAGCCACAGCACAGCAATCTCCACAGTTAGCAGGAAAGTATGTTTTCTTTCTGCCCCACTGGGTGATAGATAGCAGACCCACAAGTACAACCACTCCTGCTGGGTTACAAAATGCTACTCTGTCATTATGGTCTTGGTGTCCAGGCTTCCCAGCAGGTCTATAAGAAAGTGCATCATGGTTAGTTATAGTTGTCCATAAAGCAAAACTAGTTTCTAAATAATTCAACTTTTAATATTAATTCTGCAGCTGAAACCATTTCCCAATATGAAACAACAAAAAACAAAGGTAGCATTAGCCTCTCATTGCATTAAGACTGGATTTAAGTTCTTTCTTACAATGATGCATTCCTGAGCTTCCACTAGCTGTGTGTGACCTCTAATCTCTCTAACACAAATAAAAGAAAGCTGCTTGCTTTGCGTAGTAGGAAAATACCCTACATACAGCAGCACTGCCATCTTCTGCTTGCTTGTTTTCATGCATGCAAGTACCAGGTTTATATTGCAAAGCAACAGGGAAGGTCCATTTTTCTACTAGTAGGTATCTGAGGCAATAACATCTTCTAATACTGAGAGACAATATGTCTGGAGTTCCACAGATGTGAAGGCTTTTCACACATGAACTTTGTCTAGGCATGGAAAAGGACTTCAGATATTTGTCCAGGATTTCTAATATATCATATCCCAGCCAGAGCAATAGCTCGAAAATCCCAGGCGAATGTGTACATTTGTGTACTTGTGCTGTCCACGAGGAATACATTATACCTGTTGAATATGATCTGTAGAGTCGATCTATACACAAATGTGCACATTTGAACAGCTCTAACGTACTCCTTGTGGTCTGCACGAGTACAGCAAGTCCAAAGCACGAATGATCCATGTGCATAGGGCTAATTCAGTGCAGTTGGAGTATATTTGGTCCTATGCAAGCATGTGTGTGCTCCATATGCAGTAGGTCCAAGAGGTCACAGATGTATCACATGTGCTCTTGATCTGAAGTTTCCTGGATGTGCTGTACATCAGCACATAGGCAAGACAGAAAGCTGGAAGCACTACTTCTGATATTTTCTTTAAAAAGGTGAAAATACGGTAAATTATGTTTTTCTGAACTGAAGTTGCCAGCAAAAGGCACATTGAACCTGTACAGCTCCAGGGCCACCCCACACATCAGGGAAGCAGCTCTGTATGTGTTTGCTGTATGGTCCTAGGCGATGCTTTGTTGGATGGAGCTTTCATCATAAACTTTAGTTATGAGTTTGATTATATCAGAAAAACTGAAAAGGGACAGAATTTTACTGTATGTCATCCTGTTGGAGGCAGAGAGTGACACTGGCAATCATGAGCCTTCCTCTTCCACACAATAATGTATGAAATTATTTCTGGCAAGTGAAGAAGTATTAATTGTTTTTTCTTCTTTGAATATTCATAGAATCACAGAATCATAGAATGGTTTGGGTTTTAAGGGACCTTTAAAGGTCATCCAGTCCAACCCCCCTGCAGTGAGCAGGGACACCTTTCACTGGATCAGGTTGCTCTGAGCCCTGTCCAGCCTGACCTTGAATGTTCCCAGGGATGGGGCATCTACCATCTCTCTGGGCAACCTGTGCCAGGGTTTCATCACCCTCAGTGTAAAAAATTTCCTCCGTATATCTAGTCTAAATCTCCCCTGTTTTAACTTAAAACCATTACCCCTTGTCCTATCACTACAGGCCCTATTAAAAAGTTTGCCCCCATCATTCTTATAGGCCCCTTTAAGAACTGAAAGGCCACAATAATGTCTCCCCAGAGCCTTCTCTTCTCCAGGCTGAACATCCCCAACTCTCTCAGCCTCTCTTCCTAGGAGAGGTGTTCCAGATCATTTTTGTGGCCTCCTCTGGACCTGCTCCAACAGGTCCATGTCTTTCCTGTGCTGAGCACCCCAGAGCCAGACGCAGCACTGCAGGGGGGTCTCACCAGAGCAGAGCAGAGGGGTAGAATCACCTCCCTGGACCTGCTGGCCATGCTTCTTTTGATGCAGCCCAGGATACAGTTGGCCTTCTGGGCTGTGAGTGTGCATTGCCAGTTCATGTCCAGCTTTTTATCCACCAGTACGCCCAAGTCCTTGTCCGCGGGGCATTATTGTAGTTAGATACTCCAGTCTGCTTTACTTTTGATAGACTGAGTTGCACTGATAGCTAATCATTCACCTTTCTCTGATAAATAACTGTGATAATACTGAAGCATGTAGAGGGGGGTCTGTCTTTATGAAAGCATGAGCCCAGAAACAAGGTGAGCAGGTGTATTGCCAGAATACAGAGTTAGAATCACAGCAACATGGTATTGGTTTATTGATTATCATTAGCTGGGAGAGGACAGTTTATGCTTCTGAGAATACTCATATGCATTACAATCCTTGATGCAGAGTCTCTTGTAGTCACTCATGTGACTGAACTCTCTCTGCTGTGCTGATGTGTTATGGACCCTGTAGACCAAACCTGATCCTGCTTAGTGATTCCGTGCTGGCACTAACATCACCACTAACTTGATGGAGCATTGCTGCAGCCCAGCTTGTTGCCATTACTGTTGCAACCCAGTGCAACCCAGCCATGTCCATCCCACAAATCGCTACATGCTGGGCTCAGAAATGCCAGAGGACAAGATGCTTTTGCTTCTGGCTTGGGATAAAGCTTTTAATTGTCTAGGACAGAGGTTTCTATTAGATTGTTCTTGAACCTGGAAAGCTTCCCAAACCTGAATCTATGTGAGTCGTGAAGGATGATCCAATTGCTCTTGGTTACTTGAATCCTTTCTTGGACACAGTCACAATCAATATACAGAGGACAAACGCTTCTGTCCAAAGCAACAAAATATGTAATGATGGGTAAGGCGCATAATAGTGAATGTAAATTATGATTGCCTAAAATAGATTTCCCCTTCCCACAGAAGCACAAAGTTTCATTATTCTCATTCTTCTCTCTCTTGGACCCATATTTATTGTTAAGAACAAATTAAGAACTAAGACATTAGCAGGTGCTGAAGAACAGCCTCTGTCACTTACTAGCCCAAATCTCTGGGAGGTATAAAGGTAAAAGAAGGTATTGTAAAACCATTTGGTTGGTGAGATCTCAGTTCACACTCAGTTAACTGGTGTGTTTTGCAGGATTTAACCTGGTGGCATAAGAACCTTGAAATAAATCTCTTAGCTACGATTAGAGATGAAAGAGAGATTAGCATGGGCAGAAGAGTCGAAGTCTTTTTCTCCATCCCCATTGGTGAGCCAATGTAAAGACAGAAGCATTACACAGACATCAGGAAATCAGTGCCTCAGTCTTCCTCAGGATGCTTGATCCAAGAATTTTCTCCCTTGTACTTATCAAGTTACCAGTTTTGAGACCCTGTTCAGTCCTCTGAAGCAGGTTAGTGGTTTTTTTTACACTAAGACACAGATAGGAATGTGTGTTTAGCTAAAATGGCAGATTTTAGTGTAATTGGTAAGATAAGATGTGGTTTGTTTCTAACAAAATTGCAAGCTAAATTTATATGGATAATTTGCATCTAATAAGTAAATGTTACAAACAAATAAATAGCTGTGCTATGTCTTGTTCTATGTAGTCAGGGAAATTTGATAGCAAAGGAACAGGTAGGGGGCAACTTGGAAGCAAAAAGCTACCATATGCCGATGGAAGCTGTGCTTGACGTGGAAGCTGTGTTCTCAAGGAAAGCTTGAGAACAGTATCAATACTATGGGAGAGATTGCTACATTTATTGGTCTTCTTCTGTTGAAAGAAACATTTCTGCTTTTATAGAATAAAATCCAGCTTGCTCTCCCATAGCTGGGGAAAAATTGTCTCTGTGTGAATGCTTCATAACTCTGGAGTGGCTCATATGCAATGTTGAGGTGAGTTTCTAAGAACTTAGATAGAGGTGTTAGTTCCACTGAACTACTAGGAGCATTTGTGGTTTTACAGCAGCTCACTGCCAAATATAATTTGGAGAATGGATGCATATTGCAGAGCAAGACAATGACATTTCTAGCTCATAACTGCATTTAGTTCTTTCAGCTCGAAGAACTTTCTTCATGGTGCTCAAAAAATGCTACTACGTGGCAGTATGCATGTTGCAATGCATCTTATGCTAATAAATATATTCAATACTACATTAAATAGGAAAATAATAATGTTATGGTGTGTTTACAAAATTCATTATGATGGGAAGAGAGTCTTTTAATTATCTAAAATAAATTCAGAAAACTGTTATCATAGGAAAAAATAATCTCAAGAAAAATATCCATGTAGAAATTTGGCACACAGGAACAGAGCAAATAAGTTGTTCTTCTGTAACAGACTTGATGCACTCAAAAGTTTCATGAGAAGCACAGTTGTCCTAAAGATCTTTTGTGCCATCCCAGGTATATCAGTGACAGCCAGTGTCAGTCAACAAGTGGTCACTGCACTGCAACAACCAGTCGTTCCCCACCTTTCCTCTGGCAGCATGGCTCATATGAAAGAGCAGATCTCATACTGCTGGAGGACTGTGGCATGGGTATCTCTGTTAGATTAATGTGAATGTTCCATGAAATCTAGTCTTTTAACAACGCTAAAATTGCACCAAGGAAGCTGGAAATTGCATATGAGAATCACTGGAGGCAAGGACTTACTAGGAGAGCTGCTCCTGCACATAGATTTTTCATTTTTTTAACTTTAGGCATCTAAAAATGGAGAAGGGAGCTATAGCAGAACAGCTACACAAGACTGAGTGTATCTCTGCTTATGGAATTCAGCTTCAAATTTCTTTGTGGCTAGACTATGGCAGAAAGTCTCAAATTTACATCTTCCAAAATAAGCAACACCTCTTAAGTAGATGAATTTTAAGTAAAGGTAGAACTGTTTACAACTTTTGTTCAAATGTTAAAGCAAAAGATGTTTGGCAGGTAGAGTGTTCTCAGTGACAGCATAACTATATGTCTGCCTAACAATTTAGAGGCATTTTGCAAATACAGACATGTATTTCATAGAAAACAACAGTGAGCAATGCCTTCATATATGTTGGCCTTCGAATGTGAACTGTGTATCAGTAGCTAGGAAATTTCACAAGACATTCACTCTGTTGTGAGCTCTGAGATCTGAGAATTGGGGGCAAATAAACCTATTTGTCATAGCCCTCTACAGCTATTTAAGTTCAAGTCACGAACTGCTTAACTGGTGAAGCAATCAAACATACTAGCTCTGGGTTTAGCAGGCAGGCTGTCAGCTGAATTCGTTTGGAGGCTTAATTCCGTGCCAGCAGAACATGATCCTTTTAAATGAGGTCTGAAGGATAATGAAGAATAATGGTGTGAAGAAAATGTTGTTGCTTTACAAATGACTGTTCTCTGAACTCGTTTGTACAGAGGTGTCTATCAATAATCATGATAATTGATCTGATTATCACAATATGATCACAATCAATATTCAACCATAACTGATAATCAGCCTTAACAATCATTACAATTAGGGACCTGTTTTTAAAGTGAGAGAGCTGCTCACCTCAACACCTTTGGAAATAAGACTGGTAAGGAAAAATACTGTGCATTTGGCACATTATTCTGTGTACAAAAGATATACAGAAATTAATAGTTTTGAGAGGAATTAGTTTCCTCTGTAAGTGCAGGAGAAAATAAATGCAATGTGAATGAATTAGATCTCACAGGCATTAAAATGTTTTAATATTCAAACGCATTAAGATATCTAACCATATGGTTAGATATCTTAATGCGTTTGAATATTAAATGAATGGAACAACCTATTTGCCTGTAGAAATAGAACTGATTCCTTCTGACATACACGGATGAAGACGCTGGGATACCGTTACCTTTTTAAATTGTACTCTACAACAATCGGCTTGCCCAGTGTTAAGCTTCATTGCAGCCGTGGATTCTTTAGTGGGTAGGTGTAGCCCTGCTTCTGTACAGCTTGCCTGAAGGTGGTTTTCATGCTGTTTTAGCTGATACCAGTGTTATTCAGATGAAGTTAAGTAGTAGAGTCCACTAGCTTAAAAAATATTGTACAAGAATAATGCTTCTTATACTTCTCTGTTTCCCCAAATTTACAGGATAATGTTTTAGTGTTTATAAATGCCATTATATATTAGTGGAACTAGATGACTGTATAATCATATCAATACATAGTCATGTAGTATAAAATCACACTAATGAAAACTACTGAATTAGTACAAGACCATGCTGAGAGTAGGTTTTCTGAGGAGGAAAGAAATAAGAGCTCTATATATCTTGCATATGTTGAGGAAAGGCAAGCACAGAGCATCAGCAGCACTGAAGAAGGGTAAAAATTAATGGTTGGATCCTGAGGTACTGCAGCGTAGTTCTACATCCACATCACGTACACCAAAACCACATTGTCTCCAGCTCTAACAGGTTTTAGATCTTGGATGTTATTAGCTACTTTCTGCCTGTGATTGTGATATAACTGGAGAGGTGCAAAGGAGAAGTTAGTAGCAGTGTTGCAGAGAACCAAGGTGAAAAGTGCTGGGAAAGATGGTATTTTCTTGGATCCACCAATAGCTGGGGAAAAGGAGACAGACCTTGAAACACAGAAGTCCTCCTTCAGCTGTGAGACTGAAATATTAGATTTGAAACTCCGGGAAGGGAGGAGTCTCTCTGCATATATTTTATGCCCATCATTGTGATCTTTGGAGAGAAAAATAAAAAAAGTCTGTAGATCACATGGGAAACGTTATTAAAGGACTGTTAATAACACAAAAACAAGCTAGTAAAATATACAAGATACAAATTACTAAATACATGAGTAGTTTCCTGTCATTTTTCAAATGGTTCACTTTCAACAAAGTGTTATTGATAGTTTAACTATTTGTTGAACTTCTTGTGTGTGTGGATAACCACAGTCAGTTTCCCCTTCAGTTTTTGCCAGAGTGATCATATCTTTTTACAAATTCCTAAAATCATCAAGAGAATATGGGCAATGAGTACAAGGGAAGGGCACCATGAGTCTCCTGGAGGGAAAGACAGCAGATCAGCTTACTTCTAGACATCAGAAAATCTGCACAGAAAATTGCTCTCAAGACGAAAATCCTTAGGAATCCATAGGTCATTGATTCTACTGTTGACTTGTTTTTAATAGCTCTAGTAGGTCCTTAGAATTATTTTCTTAAGCTAGTTGTATTGTATAAAATTTAAGCAATAAATTTCACTGGGGCACTCCCTTGGCAAATCTCAAGAGTGCCAAGAGTGAGGCTGTACAGGAGGTTTTCTGCAGTCTCTATAAATACCCAGTCAAACAGACAGTAATCTCTCTCTCTCTTTTTCAGATGTCTACTGCATGCCTTGGATACATGCTCCTAATCAGCTTACGAGCTTTCCTTGACCTACGCTTCTCTTCCTAATGCTGATTTGACTATGGCTGTCCTCAAAGTAAAATTCAACAAAACCAAGAGAGACAAATTGGCTCAGATCTTATGGATCCTCAACTGGATTTCTGTAGTGAGTGGGATCATTCTCTTCAGTCTTGGCCTCTTTCTGAAAATAGAGATCAAGAAGCGTAATGAAGTGATGGCAAAAGGGGACATTAACTCTGTCCCCAACATGCTGATCTCTGTAGGAGTCATAGCATGTATCATCAACTTTCTGGGTGGCAAAATCTGCTATGACTGCTCAGACGCCAATAAGTTCTCTCGATGGAAACTAGTTATGCTCCCATACATCGTATGTACCTTCTGTTTTACCTTCTGCATCCTGGTGGGTGCTCTCATGTGCTATACCATGAGGAATGAGCTGGAAGAGTCTCTCTATTTGGGACTGAGGGATGCTATTAAGTTCTATAAGGACACGGACATACCTGGACGATGTTTCTTAAAGAGAACAGTGGATATGTTACAAATTGGATTCCAATGCTGTGGAAACAATGGCTTTAGAGACTGGTTTGAAATTCAGTGGGTATCTGCTCGTTATCTCAATATGGCTTCCAAGGAAGTTCTAGAGTAAGTATTTACTAGTCATAACAAAAAATTAGAGGAGAAAAACTCATTCAAGAAGGCAAAGTGGATAATAGTTTTTCTATTTATCTCTTTGTCTCTTAATTGAAAAACTATACAACAACCACGTTACTCACAAAACACGCTAACTATATGCACAATCAAAAGTCACTTTTTGCTAAATTTTTAGGGATGCTAAGCAAAGGAAATCAAATATGTGAATTAGCTACATCCAAATTTCAATTCTAGTCAGCTGCTAATAGAAAGGAAAAAGGATTGTACTATCAGTACATTGGACAGTCAGTCCTACACACTGAAAGACCTTTCTCCTTCAAGACTTCGCAAACTCAGGTTCAAACTTTTATGTTCACATGTGAGAAACTGCCAATACCATGTACACTGCATAAAAAAGGAGGAGAAAAACCTCTGAAATTTGTTTTGGTTTTGTTTGTTTTGGATTTTTTTTTTAATTGGTGGTGCTTCACACAGTGTAGCAATTGTGAAATTATATGCTCAAAAGAAGAGTCTGGTCATTCTTACAGACAACAGAAAAGATAACAATGAAAAATTTTAAAAAGTAGACAATCCAATATGTAATAATTTTTCTAAAGCTGAAAAAGAGTCTTAACTGATGAGAGTGAAGTAGGTACATATTCCTGGGGAAGACAAATACAAAAGCTTGACTGGCATTTGTCAAATGATTTGTTTTCACAAAATCACAGAATGGAGGGGGTTGGAAGGGACCTCTGGAGATCATCTAGTCCAACCCCCCTGCCAAGGCAGGTTCACCTACAGCAGGTTGCACAGAGCTGCATCCAGGCAGGTTTGGAACATCTCCAGAGAAGGAGACTCCACAACCTCTCTGGGCAGCCTGTCCCAGGGCTCTGGCACCCTCACAGTAAAGAAGTTTTTCCTCATGTTTAAGCGGAACCTCCTGTGTTCCAGCTTTTGCCCATTGCCCCTTGTCCTATCTCTGGCCACCACTGAAAAGAGTCTGGCCTCATCCTCTGGACACCTACCCCTTAGAAATTTATAAACATCCTTGCTGATAAATTGAGGAAGTGTG
>NW_010302976.1:15026-16830 GCF_000700745.2 Antrostomus carolinensis | reverse complement strand
CCTGGGATAAGCCAAGGTGAATCTTCATGGATCTTCTACACCCATCACACATCTTCTGCCATGTGGCTCACTGCAGCTTGGAGCACACAGAGAAACAAGTTCTCATGGACCTTGTTGGCTCAAAATGTTCACTCTGAAATAAAAATGCTTTGTCTCCATCTCTATTTATTTATTTGCTAGAGTATGATTGTCACCTTCCTCTTAGCACAAGGTTTTTTTGAGTTTCCCAAACTAGAAGTTTTTCCCCCACCTTTCTGGCACCATCTGGCCTCAGTGTTGAGTGCATGAAGCTCACTGCAACGGCTCCAAAGCACCTCAAGCATGAAAACTGCTGGGAAAAGAAGCTGACCTGCTGACAAGTGCAAGAAGCGATTCTTGCACTTGTCAGCAGGTCAACAGGTGCAGGAGCAGCAAAAGCAGCCAGAGCTGGAGCTGGTGAGGTTGGGTCAGCAGCTGGCAGGACGAGCGTGATGTAGATTTTAGCTCTGGGCAGGGCGCTTGCCTTGGCACCAAGCTTGCCACGTAGTCAAGGTGAAACATTTCTGCTTTTTTCCTGCCTATTTGCTCTTTTGGGCAGAAGTTTATTTCCCCATTGACTTTGGACCATGCCAGCCCCGGAGCCCAGCCCAGGAAGCGAGGAGAGATTTGTGATGGATTTCCTATTGCCCCTCTCACAGGAGCAAATGCTCACTGCTACCTGCAATTTTTAACAGGTAAAAAGAGGATTTCATTTTCCCAGTTACCAGTAGCAGTGCTCTGAAGGGGATGAAAACGTCCCTCTTTTATTTAATTTATTAAAAGCAGTGTTCATTACGATCAACACTTGCCAAAAAGAACACCAGCTGTTAAATTAAACATGAAGTAACCCATCTGGCAACAGTACTGTAAGCAATAACACAAACCAGGTATTGTTCTCATTTAAACTCGAAAGATTAAAATGGAAAAAATTCCTTTTCAAGGTACACAACTACAGAGCTATGACATGTGGGTGGGTATATAAAACATAAAATGAATGAAAATTAACTCTATCCTAGCAAAATCAGGACAGTATAAGCCCTCAGGTGAATGTGCATTTACTGGGGGACATGTGGATTTGCAAAATATGGAGCTTTTTCTGCATCTGCAAGACACATTTGCTGTTCAATGATATGAATTCACCTTGTTCTGCTCAGCCCTGGTTGGGCTTTCTGCTCCCTAGCATTAAAATCCACATGCAAATATTAGAAATAGAGAATGGCAGAAGTTTGAACCAGCAGTGGAGTAGGTGGGAAAAAGAGAAGAAAAATTGAGAAGTGCCAGTTTTTCCTGTTGTATTTTCCACAACTCAATACTTCAAAGGGATCAAGATCAGAAATGCACTGCTACAGATATACAAAATACAGAAAAATGAGGAAAATGAACTTAATTTACACAGATGAGGACTATTAGTGGAGTCAGACTTACGTGGTCACATTTACAGTGCAAAAAAAATCACCCTTTGGGTTGGAGTTTCCAGCAATTCAAGAAAGGAAGGAGGAAGGAGACAGTCACTGGGGTTTGTTATGCTGTCAGTGTGTTCACTCCAGGGTTCTCCTGGAGGAGGAAAACAAGACCTTTCCCATCACCCTTGGGAGCACCAGCAAAGAGAGACACAACAAGAAGGAAAGCTGCTTTCTCTCCTCCCCAACTCTGCTTTTTCTGACTGCTTAAAGAATAAAAAAGCCACACACAAGTGCTGGGCTGCGTCCGATGTGGAGAGCTGACCCCAGTCTGTGGAATGCAAAGTCCAGGGAGAGTTGCTGGGGCTCCCAAAGTTCACAGCACC
>NW_010302976.1:6665-14993 GCF_000700745.2 Antrostomus carolinensis | reverse complement strand
GGGAGAGCAGGCATCTCTCCTTTTCAGACCACGTAGTGTTGATCCTCCCTGATGTGCTCCACAGTGGCTGGTCAGAGAGGACCTAACCCCGCCCTGTACTGTCTGGTAGAGCCCCAATTTTGGGTTCTTCCCCAAAAGAAGGGTGGCTGGAGCGCAGGAGCAGCCCTGGGGAGACTGTGGAACAGCTGCTGCCCGTTCATGGTCTTGTGGCACCATCCAGTGGCTGCTGGCAGAGGATTCTCACTTCCCTGGTCACCATGTGCCCCCTGGCAGCCCAGGGCCCTGGGGACCCAGGTGGTCCCCACAGCATCTACAGCCACCAGCGCTGGTGGCTCTTGGTCCTCCAGGGAGGAGATCACCAGGTCACTGCTGTCAACTGCAAACTGGAGAGGAGCACAGAGAGGGTGAAGGGGAGCAGCGTGGCCAGACCCACACCCCACATCTGCCCTCCCACTACAAATCAACAGGGATTTATTCTTTATTCTCCATCCAGCTGATGCACAAATTAGCTCAAAGAAGGTCAAACATGGTTGCATCAGGACATCATGACATCACACAGGAGACCCTTGCTCTACTTCCATGGCTCACAAGTTGTCCTGTAAACTTCATGTTTCGCTTTTATTTTTTTTTTTTACTTTGCCAGATGAAGGTGTAGAATTTCATCATCATTGCAATAAGAAAAAAAAAAAATCTTCTCAGTATCTGTGCCATGCCTTCCATGGGTAAAAAATTTTTAATTTTTTTTCTAAAAAAGCAATTTGATTCTGACACTGCCACCACTTTAATTACATCAGCTCTCCATCATAAATTGAGGTTATGTTTAAGTCTCGTTTTAGTAATTTAATAATTTCACCTTTGCATCACTCCAATTATCTCTGGATTTGTTCCAGAGACCTTTTCTCAATTCAATTCCTTTGTGCTTACTGTTTTGCTCTCAATTCCATGAATACTGGTTGGGGTTTGGGTTTTTTTGTTTGTATTGGGTTCCCCCCCCCCCCAAAGAATGTGAAGAGGTGAAGGGACAAACATTAGGGGAAGGACAAACATCTGTAACTGGATGAAGGGCCCAAAGGCCAAATCTCTGCTGCTGGAAGTTTGAACTCCCTGTGCATAGACTAAGCCCAGTGACATTGCTGATGGGCATCAGCTGAGAAGAGGGTCTGACATGATTATATATTAAAAATTATATCAGACAACACCCCTGTGGCCACCTGCATGAGATACCTGGAGGTTCTTGGCAGGATGGCTGGTTTTGGGAAATGCCAAGCTCAGGGCTGGGAAGAGTTTCACCTGGCTGGTTGGTCTCAGTGTCTCTGCATCCAGGCATCTCTCCAAGAGCCTCACCATCCTGGATAGGGCTGTCCCTGTGCAGGTGTCCTGGTTTTAGCTGGGCCAGGGCTGGGTTTCTTTTTAGTAGCTAGAACAGTACTAGGGTTTGGGTTCAGCTGGGATTTGTTAGGAGAAGAACACTGATAACATACTGATGTTTTCAATTGCTGCTGGAAGTCAAAGGACTTTGCATTTTGCTAAGTCTGCAAGTGCAAGATCTAAGGGGGCAATGAGGAATATTGAAATGAATCAGCTCAGTTGGCATTGGGCTCTGCCAATGGGCTGTTCCATCTCCTGTCCCCCATGGGCAGGACATTCATGAGGGGCTCTTCCTCTCTCGCTCTCTCTGGCTTTCACTCAGGCTCTCACTCTCCCGGGATTGCGGTTTCGGTTCGGGATTGTCACTCCTCCGGGATCGTTATCTGGGAACGGGCCGGGCTTGGTCGGTAGGTGGTGAGCAATGGCACTGGGTATCACTCAACTGCATATTCTATTACTATTATTATCATTATTCTTTTAATATAATTATTATTTAATTTTTATCTTATTTCAATGATTAAATTGTTCTTATCTCACCCTACGAGTCAGGGACACATCAAAGCCACATGCAAAGAGTACCTGCTGCTGGCTGCAGTTCGTGCAGAGGCAAGAGGTGCCTCCCTCTGAGAGTCTCAGGAACAGTCAGGGTCCCTTGGGGTTCCCTGCATCCTGTAGACATTCTGATGCAAAAAAACAGCAACAGGATTTATTGCGCCCAAGGAAAATACCTTGACAGGGTCAGGCACTAGCGTTGCAGATGGTTAAAGCCACCAGTGCCCTGTTGCCTGGCTGGGTATGGAGCATGGTGGGGTAAGATTTGTCCCACTTCAACCCCAGGAAGAAGATGACACAACAGCACCGATGGAGCTAACCAGGACTGTACCCACCACCTTGCTGACCCACAGTGGTTGCTACAAGAACAGGAGGTACCTGAATCAGCTGTTTCCTTCAGGGAGTCCAGGTCTGACCCATTGGAGTCAGTCTCATTCCCCAGCACCACTTCAGAGACCACCAGCTCTTGCTGAGGGCTGAGCTTCACAGGGGACAGGATGGGTTTCTTCTCTCTCAGCAGCTCTTCTGGGCTGGTGCACAGAGAGATGGGTCAGGGTGGGACTGCTCTGGTATCCCTCTTCCCCACTCCTGAAGCAGATGCAGGGAAGTCCTGCAATGAGAGCATGCCCTCAGCAGGGCTGCCCATGGAGAAACCCTACATTCCCCACGGACATGGACAGGTCCATCACACCCATGGACTGGAAACACCTTGCTGATAGCACCTCCAACAAATACTCACACCACTACCTTGCCTGTGCTTGGTACTGCTTTGCTCGAGTTTAAAACCTAGATCTGGCTTTCTCTTGCTCCTGGAGCAAACAAAAAACTCGTTTTCCTTACCTGCTCTTGACTACAGATAAGCTCCTCTTCCTCTGCTGACATCTCAAACCCTCTCCATGTTATTTCTTTGAATGGTCTGCAGAGTTTCTCCAAGCTTTTATTTTACACCTTTACTACTTTTGCTCCAAAACCCCAAGAGAACTCCTTCTTCCCCTCAAAGGGGTTCTGGGAGGCAAAGAAGGAGCTGAACACCAGTGGGAAATGCCCTGTGTCTCCAGCACCACATGGTGGGGTAGAAGCTCTCAGGTCTGACTTTGCTGAGTTGTTTGAGTCAGCCCACACAGGCAGGAAGACCCCAGGAAATGCCATTTCCAAACAAACCTCTCTGAGACACCACATCACCCACCACTTCGAAGTTTCCGAAGGTGCTGGTGTTTGGGCAGCACCCAGCATACCTGGGGCCAGGTTGTGGCTGAAGGTCCCAGGCACTGCCCACCTGCCTGGAGACCAAAAGGAGGTGATGGGACTCACCTCCGCCATGGAACAGGTGCTCGGGTGGGGCTGCTGGCTTTGGAGGTCCTAAGGGTGCTCCAAGGAGTCCTTGGGTGACTGCAGGTGGAGTGGGCTCTGCTCTGAGGAGCAGGCTGGGGGGTCACCGAGGCTTTAGGCTCTACTACAGCTGGTATCACCATGGACTGTGACCCACAAAGGGACCTGGGTCTCTTCAGGCTTTGAGCTAGGAGGCAATATTGAGAGCAAGGAGAATCACCACCCACCTCCTGGTAGTCCTGGGACCTGCCCTTGTGGGAGCCATGCAGCCCACCTGGGCTGGAGTGGGGTGGGTGTAGGAAAAAGGGATTTGCAAGCACAACCAAACCTGTCTCTCACTCTGCTGGGGCTTTTGGGGACAGCTGAGATTTTTTTAAATGCCCTTTCCTGCCTTTTCTCCATCTTGTTGTCCCACTGGATAAGGGGACAGCATCCCATGGCCACTGGTTCCCACAGCTGGTATCGAGACAGGACAGGAGTACACTTCACCTGGGATGATGGAGAGCTGTCGATGAAAGGCACTGCTGGGCTTCTTGCATCGCCTGATTTTCTCCATCACTGCTCGGATCAACTCGTCCCTCAGGCACAGGAGAACAGGAAATTTCTCAGCCTTCTGTTGCTGCTGAAGCCTGACCAAAGCATGGAGGCTTTTGTAGGTCCGAGTGGAGATCCCCTTCACAACCTAAAGCAGAGGGTGGCTGAGAAGCCTGATGTTGTTCTCCCATGGTGCTGGATGGTGAAACTGTCCTATATATCAAGAGCATCCTGCAAGCTTCAGACCCTGTCCAAAGCCCAGTAAAGCTCTCACCAGCCCCGACACCCATTGTCTCCCCATGATATCCCATGCAAACAGCCCACAATGAAGCTTCACTCATCATTTGCAAAGCCCTCATCTGCTTTGGTAAATGACTGCTGATGAGCAAAGCTAAGCTATTTTGGGGAATTTTTAGGCTACAGGGGAAGTACAGCATTTTCTCTAAGGAGGTATTTACAACTCGAGCAGGTTTTGCCACCATGAGTGTCCTGGGCTTGTAGAGTTGCAAAGTGATGAGAAGCGAAGGGTGAAGAGAGGTGTATGCCTGTGGGCCTGGCTTTGGGCACCTCTGCTGCTTGTGGTACCACCTCGATGTTCCCAAATAACATACCAGGGAAAACAGGGACATGCCAAGGCTCCAGCCTATGTGAAATGAACCCAAGACTGCTCCTGTCAGCAGTGTGCTCAGGCGGCCAAGAAGGCCAACAGCATTCTGGCTTGTATTAGAAACAGTGTGGCCAGCAGGACCAGGGAAGTTCTCTTTCCCCCTGTCCTGGGCACTGGTGAGGCTGCACCTCGAGTGCTGGGTTCAGTGTTGGGCCCCTCACTCCAAGAAGGACATGGAGGTGCTGGAGCGTGTCCAGAGAAGGGCAACGGAGCTGGGGAAGGGGCTGGAGCACAAGTGTGATGAGTTCATGGCTGAGGGAACTGGGGTTGTTGATCCTGGAGAAAAGGAGGCTGAGGGGAGACATTCTGGCTCTCTCCAAATCCCTGAAAGGAGGGTGTAGAGAGGTGGGGGTGGGTGTGTTCAGCCAAGGAACAAGTGACAGGACAAGAGGAAATGGCCTCAAGTTGTGCCAAGGGAGGTTCAGATGGGATGTCAGGAAAAAATTCTTCATTTAAAAGGTAGTCAGGCATTGGAAGGGGTTGCCCAGGGCAGTGGTGGAGTCCCCATCCCTGGGAGGGATTTAAAAGACGGGCAGACGAGGTGCTCAGAGATATAGTTTAGTAGTGGACAGGTACGGTTGGAGTCGATGATCTCAAAGGTCTTTTCCAACCAAACAGTTCTATGATTCTATGATTCTTATATGCACCTTCAGGAAACAACCACTGAAGAAGCCATTCACTCACTGCTTTCTCTTTATGCCTTTGGGACCTGAAACAGAAACACCACCTTGCTCAGGAATGTGGGTGGACGGAGCAAGGTGGCTCTCCAGCAGCTGTGCCCACTGCCTGCCTGCTCACTGCCCTTGCAGCAGCTCTGCAAGGTGCTAGGTGGTGGTGTTGCATTGCCAGGAGCTCAGGAAGACTTGTTGGAGGTACTATTTAATATGCTTGGCATGAAAAGGACTTGGACAGTGAAAGTCCCCTTGAAATCCCTGTGACAGGGGCTGTTGTGCCCTCAAACAACCTCCTGTCACAGAATCACAGAATGTCAGGAATTGGAAAGGACCTTGAAAGATCATCTAGTCCAACCCCCCTGCCAAAGCAGGATCACCTACAGTAGGTCACACAGGAAAGTGTCCAGGCAGGTTTTGAATATCTGCAGAGAAGGAGACTCCACAACTTCTCTGGGCAGCCTGTCCCAGTGGCCTGTCATTCTCATGGTGAAAAAGTTTTTCCTCCTGTCCTAGAAGAGAGGGAGCCCTGGCTAATTTAGCGTATGATAGGCTGCTTCTGAGGAAGATTTGCTGGAGAGATACTAATAACCAACCTCAGCGATGGGAGCACAGCGGTTTATTCCATGTGCTGCTGTGTGATTCTGCCTCCACCTCCCATTTGCCTCCCAGAGGATGATGGCTCCAGGTGGGGAATTTTTTTTTTACTGCCTGTTTCAGTTGTTCTCCCCTCACTTTGTGTCCCTGCACTGGCTCAGGGCTGGCATTGCAAATGCTGGCACTGAAAGGGCAGACTTACCCTCTTGACTCCCATGCTCTCCAGTTTTTCCATCAGCACTTCCTCCAGGATGGGGCGAAACTGCTTCAGGAGGTTTGGGTTTCTCTGCAGGGCTTCCAACAACCTCTGCTTCCCACCCAGGGCAGCCTCCTCCCTGCCTGGAGTAAAGGTGGCTGCTGGTACCAACACAGTGACACACCATCTGCACCCTGGGGAGTGGACTGGTGGGTCCCTCCTCCTCTTTGGGGACATGGGTGCCACCAGTCTCAGAGCAAGCAACTGGTTGCTCTCAGCAAACTACATCTTTCTACAAAGGGGCAACTTCCTCCTCTGATTTGATTAATTCTTGCCCACAACTTTTCCAAAATCCCACCCACAGCCCAGCAGCTGCCTGGGACAGCTTTCCCAGGAGAAGCATTGTCAGCAGGGCTGGTCATGGTGCTGTCATGCCCTGCACAGCTGAGAGAGGACACAGAGAACTCATCCCCTATGCCCCCAACCCACCACCTCATCACCACCAGCTTTGCCCAGCACCCCTACAGCCTCATTGCACAACACCCCAGCCAAACACCAGCTTCACCCTGGTGCCCTCAAGATAGGAATGGTCCCAACTCTGGTACCCACCTGATGACCCTTCATCAGCCACCACTTTGGTCACCTCCCAGGTCACTGCAGGGAAGAAAGGAGCCTGTGAGGGTCAAAGAGGAGCCAAGGCCCCAGCAAGAAGCAAGCACTTATCACCAACTGGTTTTCCTAGACAGACAGTATGGACACATCTGTCCCTTTGGGGATGCGAGGCTGGCCCAGGTCTGACACCAGCCCTTGGAGAACATCCTCGAGGGAAACCCCAAGGCACTTGCCCACCAAGGCAACAGGCTGGAGGATGTCAGTGGGCAAACAGCCCTCTGCTACCCCTCAGGGCTGGGCTCAGTGATGCACCCCTTGGGTATTTGCTAATAGTCATCTCTGGTTTATGGCCTTTTTTGTTTCCTGAGCAGCAGCTCCTGGCTGTGCCGAAGGCATTAGGGAGCTGAGAAGTCCCCAGTTTATCTCCCTAATACTTAATTGAAGAAAACCCAGACCGTAAAGAAGAAACCACAGCGTTCCTTATTTTTATGCAAATAACAACTTGGCATCATTTTGGAGGAAGCAAGGTCACCTGTTTGCTGTCGGCACTTGATTGAAATCTCACTCCTTTGGTGCATGGCTGCAACACAAAACCCACCCAAGGGACAAGTTAGTTTTGTGCCGGTGACCAGAGCTGGGGTCTGTGCTGTTGCAGCAGATAGCCAAGGGACTGGAAGGTGTCCACCCCATGACTTCACGTGAGAGGGCATACAGCCAGCTCCCTGGAGAGGACTCCATGGCACGCTTTCGTAGAAGGAGACAGAGAAGACATTGTGGTCTGAAGGGCTTTAGCTATGAAAAATTTATCTAGACACAAACTGATTCATTTAAAAAATGCAAACATTACCTTCAGGTTTGCTTGCAGAGAGCATCTTGATCTGTAAAGAAACAGACTGGGCAACATTCAAAGATAATTTCTTTGTCTATAATTTTGGGTAATTTTTCCCCTCTCTGCAGAGTATTATTATGAAATGTGTTCAAAAAAGGAGCAGAAAATAGCAAGAGCCTAAAGTGGACACATACACGTCCCAAGAGCTATTTCCCTTAAGTAGTCCATACCTGGAAGGGGTCAGCTTAGGGGATTTTCTTTCCATAGTATGATCACTAGCACATCAGATCCCACCCTGCTGTACCCCACAAGCTACTCATGGATCTGATAACAAGTAAAAGATGCTTCAAATTGTAATGCAAAATGTTACTCTGGTGATCTACATCCCAGTGGGCATGGTTTGTGCTGAGGACATTCATGTAATGCTTCGTGTTTAATGAGCGCAAACAAGAGCCGAACACAGCAAAGCGTTAGAGAATGGGCTTGAAATTAGTCTAAGTCTTAATTCAGCAAATATTTTAAGGCTGCTTAGAGTTAAATATCTGCTTAAATGCTCTTAATGAACCAAGGCTGCCTTTCTGCCCCACTTTTTTAAATTTTTTTTTTTTAATTTCACTTACCTTCTTCTCCTGGGACTTTGTGACCTTGGGCTGTGCCCTGAGATGGGTTCTGAGGGCATCAATCTGCTGATGGACACTGTCCATAACTGCCTGCTGGTTCTGGAATGGGATAGTACAGAGTGTCTTGTTCTCTTTCTTCAGTTGAAAAGGGCAAGAAAGGAATAAGAAGACCTGACCATGGTAAAAATGGGTTTGGAGTCACCTGTTCCCTTCACCAGCAAGGGCAGCTCTCTGGATTTTTATTCATTATTGAGATGTCCTCCAAAGGGCAGATCTACCACTGCAGAAGATATATAGCCAGACTGAAAGCCTGCTGGTGGCAAGCTCGTGTTGTCTCATCAGCCGTGACAGGA
>NW_010302976.1:2148-6614 GCF_000700745.2 Antrostomus carolinensis | reverse complement strand
TAACATCATAACTATACTCTGTTGCCCTGGGCTTTGAAGTCCTCCAAGGCTCGTTTAAAGCGTGTAGCCCTGCTCTTTCCACCTACCACTTGCTGGGCTGATCTGCAGAGATGGAATCCCTGGTTCTTCTGAAGACACTTAACATCTCTGGGCATTGAACCATATAAGAAACAAGGTCTTTTATGAATGAGGTGCCTGGGAGCCTTCAAGGACATCTGGCACCTACCTGGACCTCCTGTGTCTGGTTCTCCCTCCACAGGTGGTTCAGCGCCTGCCTCTGCTCTGCCCTCTGCCAAATTAAACACACAGGCATTTCCCTCCTTGGGTTGTGGGCTTCTTGTGAGCATGGGCACCCAATTGTATCTGTGCTCAGAGAAATTCAGCTTCCCCATGGGTCCCAAAGGACACTTGTCACTAAAACAGCGGTGCTGTTCCCAACTCACTCTGTGTTCAGAGGTACCACACATGATAAAGCCTTCTTCAGATGTTTTTAGATGTTGAGAAGGCAGCTGAAGCATGGGTAAATAAATTTCTTTTGTTTATTTAAGTGCTTCTCCATACAGTGAGCTCCCGAAGTGCTCTAGTGAAGATGGGTTTCCCTGCAGTAACCAGGGCTGAGCTGGCACTGGGACATGCCCTCAGCACCCTCCAGGTCCCATTTCTAGACACGAACTGTAAGTGCTCTACACTAGCAGGAGCCCATTGCTACTTGAACCTGAGCTGAGACCAGACATCCACAAAGCAGATGCACAGAAGTGCACGGATGTGGATCCATCTCTATCTAAATGCGTCTCCTGGGATGCACAGGAAGGGTAAGGACACGGGTACCACACTGCTCACCTGCTCTGTCATCCTCTCCTGCTTGCCCCACACCTCTGCTCGGCTTGGTGCCCGCCACCGTGCCTCCTCAGTGTCATCGTCCAGCAGGGTCCCCAGGTTGGACTCCACCACCTCTCTGGCCTGAAGCTCCTGCAGCTTCTGGAGTGGGGAGAGGAAGGAGTTGTGTGTCCCATAGCAGGCTCTGCTTTCCTCCTGGGGAGTCCAGCCTTGGCCAGACACTCTTCCAACCCCAAAACATTTGTGTGTCCCAGGAGCAGAGAAATGAGGCCTCTTTGGGCTGTGAACCTGTGATGCTACCTGGACCAGGAGACCCAGCAGGCTTGGACATCCTCTCGCCTGCCTTGAGAAGCATTCAAGGTGTTGCTCACCCCCTCCATGGCACTGCTTCTGCTGGCCATGTCCTTCAGTGCTGCAAGGAAAAGCTGCCTCAGACCATCTATCTCTTCATGCAGCTTCCTCCTCTCCTCCTCCTTCCACCTTTCCAAATCTCTCCTGCCCTCCTCTTCTCGCTGGTGAGCTCTCTCCATTTCCTAAAGGGAGGGGAAAAAATCAGGGCAGGAGATGTCTTGGCCACATAGCAGAAGTACCAAAGGCTGGGGCTCCTGCCCTGGTGCCCGTGGGATGAGCACCAACGCTCTCATTACATCCATGGCTGCTCAGAGCCTGCCTGCACACTGTGGGGAGGTCAGGCCAGCACAGCCCCCGGGCAGGCATGCTGACACTGTCCTTATTTCCACATGACATTTCCCATGGGAATTTTGAGGGTAAATTTTCCAAAGAAATAAACATGAGCCCCACTATAAAATATTTTTCATCACTTCCTCCACCTGTGCTTTAAAAATGTCTTGTGTTTCATCACATCTCCTTCCCTCTGATTATTCCAAACAGACCCTCGCCCCATACCTGCTGCCTGCGCAGCCTCTCTGCTTCCCTCTCCCCTTCCAGATGCCGCTGTGTCTCCCGTAGTTTTGTCTTCAGCTCCTCCACCTCATCCTCCATTTGCTCCACCTGCTTCATCCTCTGCCTCTCTGCAAAGCTCAGGGAAACAGAGGCACTGTTAACAAGGATCTGCCACCTCCAACTGAGATTTTGCTTTGGATGGGGGGAATCCTACTAAAATACTGAGCAAAGCCACTGCAGGGTTTCAGGGTGGAGAAGCAGGGAGCTGAGCTGCAGGAAAAAACATCACAAATGTGGCCTCTGATTTTTTTTTTTTTTTAAATAGTTTTTGTAATCTTGGTGAGATTATTTGCTTTGCGCTGGGTTTGCTCTCTCAAGCAAAATGCTCTGCTTGGACATTTCAAGCTTCACCAGGGAAGGTGCCTCTGAAGCAAAGCTCAACCTGGTTCATTGCATCAGCCCTGGGCTTGGGTTTCAATGCGTCAAAGTGACTTTTTTTATCTGGCAAGTTCAAGTGCTGGGTGCAGGTGAAGCTGTACTGAGGCTCTGTGGCTCTCACACAGCACATTATACCTGCAGCTTTCAAAGAATTTTGCAAAGAAGCATCAATTCCTGGCCAAAAAAAGTGGTATGGGGAAGGTAAACCCCTCTCCCACTACAGCAAAACACTCTCCCAAATTGCCCAGCATAGCTCCATCCCCAAGGTCCCATGGAATCTTTGGGTGGAGACGATCCTTAGGGAAATTGAGGTGCAGAGATGAGATTTAGATGCTCATGCAGCCTCATGTTTGACCACATGTCCTACTTCTGCTTGATGGAAAGGGAACGAGCAGAAAGCATTCCATACATATTCACAGAAATGCACAAAAAATAAGTTATAAGAAGTTGTCTTTAACCTCCTGTGGTCACTCTCTGGTTTCCAGCACCCACATCCAATGTGATAAAACCTGCCTGGGAAAATGAAGGGAGAAATTGTCCCCATGCTCACCTGCCTTGGTAGGCTCTGTGTGCCGGCGCTGCACGTGGGCTTGCAGGAAGGAGTCGTTCATGAAGGCTTTATCACAGAGGTGGCACTGGAGAGGGGGGAAAAGTCAGCAGAGAGACTGGGATCTGCAGAAAGGGACCATGTCCATGTCCTCTGCCTGGCAGACAAAGCTTTGCTGCTTTAAAGCAAAAGGGGAGACCTCAAGAGACATAGCTGTTGAGTTGAGGGTACATAGATGGAGGATATGAGGAGTTTCTTCTCTCTGAAGCCAAAGAAAAACCTCTTTAGGGGTCAGGAGAAGGCAGAAGCCAAGATGGCGCAGCGATACTGCTCGGGGGAAAAAAAAAATTAAAAAAAATGTTGCTTTCCCCAAGAGAGGAGTGCAAGAAGAAGGTGGCCAAAACAGCAGTGAGGTCCTGGTTATAACAGGGTCCTGCTCTGGAGGAAGAAAAAGATGAACTCATGGGAATGATCAGGCTGAATGAAACTAAACCACCTGGTTTGAATGGTTTTTACTCTCCAGGAAGAAATGAGCAGGTTGATTTGGTGATGGAGAAGCAGCAGATAAAGAGGCACAGCCAGCGGGCACCCTGTCAAAAGGGTGGGAATAGCCTGGTGAGGGAAAAAAGCAAAATCATCACCAAATCCAGGAGCATTCAGACATCTTTCACTGGTCTGGAGGATGTTTGAAGTCCCCTTGGCATGAGGTGTCCCCCAGGACACAGGGATCTGATGAGATCTCTCCAGCCAGCCCTCTACAGACACCCCCCCCACACACACACAGCTCTGATACCTGCAGTTAGCACAAAACAAGGGACCTTCCCTAGCAAGGACTTTGCACTCCATGTGTCCTTCACACCTTCATCACCTTCACACCACGAAGGTGATGAAGCAGAGCCAGGGAAAGCAGCAGGGCTGGCCAGCAGGTTTTTGGATGCCAAGGTGTCACCACAGCAGGGATACAAAGGCAGGATGCAGCAAAGAACATCCTGAACGGAGACATGCTTTACACCCTTACACCTTTCCACCACCTACCTTGCAGTAGGTGTTGGGACCAGCTTGCAGGAGGAGCTGCTGCATGGCAATCAGCTTCTTCCACCTCCTGTTCTCCTCCTTTGTCAGCCGGAGCTGTGCTGCCTGCTCTGCTGCCTGCTGCTGGGTCTGAGCCAGCTCAGAGTGGGCAGCTTGAAGGTTCTGGGCATGTGTGGCCAGGCTGGTCCCCAGGCTCTCCTGGCAGTGCAGCAGGTACTCAATGCTCAGCTGGGCCATCCTTTTGGATGGGGTCTGCTGGCTGCCCGCAGTGTGGGCACTGCTCCCTGTCCAGGTTGCAGAAGGTGACACTGGTGATGTGCTCCTGGAGCACGACCACGTCCACCTCCCGGGCCACCCGCTCCACATCAATGGCACTGAAGCGACGCCAGTCCACACCAACCCGACGGGGCTGGAAGTGGAAGGGAGGGATGTCCACTGGGATGGTGAGTCTTCGGGATGCTCCTGGCATCCCTGCAGCCCCGGGTGTGGGCTGGTGGAGTGGGTGGTAAAAGTCTGCAGAGAAGGGCTGGAAGGCAAAAGGGATGTGTTAGGGTTGAGCCCACAGCCATCCTCCGGCTCTGCTGGAGCCTCTACCAGCTTGCACACACTGTGGGCATCGGGTCAGAGCTCATCTGATGTGGCAGCAAACAAAAAATCCTTCCTTTTCCTGCCCCATCCAGAACTTCTATCTACTGCTTTGCAAAATTCT
>NW_010302976.1:0-1814 GCF_000700745.2 Antrostomus carolinensis | reverse complement strand
GGATTTGTTAGGAGAGAAACGCTGAGAACATCCCCATGTTGGCATTTGTGTCGCTGGGGGTGAAGGACTTTGTGTTTTGTCAGTCTGCAAGTGCAAGATCTAAGGGGGCGATGAGGAATATTGAAATGAATCAGCTCAGTTGGCATTGGGCTCTGCCAATGGGCTGTTCCATCTCCTGTCCCCCATGGGCAGGACATTCATGAGGGGCTCTTCCTCTCTTGCTCTCTCTGGCTTTCGCTCGGGCTCTCGCTCTCCTGGGATTGTGGTTTCGGTTCGGGATTGTCGCTCCTCTGGGATCGTTATCTGGGAATGGGCTGGGCTTGGTGGGCGGGTGGTGAGCAATGGCACTGGGTATCACTCATTTGCATATTCTATTGCTATTATTATTATTATGTGAATATCATTATTATTTTAAGTTTTCTTTTATTTCAGTGATTAAATTGTTCTTATCTCACCCTACAAGTCTCCTTCACTTTGCCCCTCCAATTCTCTCCCGTGTCCCCTTGGTAGGGGAGAGTGAGCGAGTGGCTGAGTTTGGCTGCAGCCAAGTCAAACCACCACACAACTCTTTACAAAAGCCCATTCTGAATGAACTTGTAAATCCCTCCCAATAAAAGAGATGTAGCTGGCTTTCAAACAATACACAGTGAACACTGGACATATTTTAACATCACAACTTCTGTGGTGCCCTTCACTGACCAAACCCAGATCACTTCCAGATGTGTTGTTTGCTTGTTTTCCCAGCTGTCCCCTAAACAATAAGTAAACAATTGTATTTAAAATACATAGTTTTAAGTCTGTGAAAGAGACCTATATTGTTCTTAGTCTCTAGCTAGGGATTTACTGCTGCAAATTTGCAAATTTAAGTTTTCCTCTTTGCTATACTCACCTGCCACTTTCAAGATATTTAATTTAAAAAAAAAAAAAAAAAAAAGCTTTGCTGAAAGGCCACTTACCATCTTTTTGGATGTGATGGGGCTCCTGCACCAGCTGGGTGCCCCAGGACATGGAGCAGAGCAATGTTGGTGTGTTGCTGGGTGTGCTGTGTACAGCAGCAACGTGACTCCCAACGTGCCGACTTTTGTGTTCACCAGACCAGGACAAACAGGGTCAGGAAACCCAGGGAGACGCTGAGTAACTATGTGCATGGTGCAAGAAAGCCGAGATTTCCTAGGCTCTCCTCTGCTAACTCAGAGGAGGAGGGGGCAGTGGTTATCACTGCCTCTTTGCAGCACAAAGAGTGCCAAAATCAGCTTTTTAAACTTAACTTCAGTCCCCAAAATGTTGTTTGCAAGTGAAAGGCTTCAAGGTTCCCAGCAATGTTTCTCTAAGGCTTGGTCCCACCAGGCACACAAGGTGCTGGTGGCATGGGCAGGGCAAAGCAGGGCAAGGGGCTGCCAGGCTGAGGCAGACCTGCACCCAGAGTTTTCCATTCAAGAGCCTGGCAGAGACACTTTTGGTGGTGCCTGCATAGGGGTCCTGGGATAAAATGCTCCTGTTCCTTTTTTTTTTTTTTTTTTTTTTTTTTTTTTTTTTTTATTATTTTGGAAATTTTTTTTTTTTTTTTTTTTTTAAATGCTGGAGCAATCACAGGGTTTCCCAGGAGTTATCTGGGGTTGCACAGGGTGGAGCCAGTTAATGCTGATACTGCAGCCAGTGACATTTGCAAACCTATGAGCATTTTCCATCCCCTGCGACTATTTTACCACCCTTACCCCAGGGTCTCTGCTACCTTCACTGCTGGGGTTCCTTCATCTGCACAGTGCTTCTTCATAGAATCATGGACTGGTCTGGGTTGGAAGGGACCTTAAAGA
>NW_010302975.1:1738-24345 GCF_000700745.2 Antrostomus carolinensis | reverse complement strand
ATATATATCTAGTTTTGCACTAAACAACGTACGATGTTTATTTTAAAATGCAAACATTTCTGATTATTGGATGCTGTATACCATTACAATTTCTAAATATATGTCAAAGAAAATACTGTAACAGAATTTTTTTCTTGGGAGCAGTAATTTCTGAGATTACTTAAACGTACATCTAAATTCCATGCAATCACTAAAATATCTTACAATCTGCTTGAAATTAGAAACACAGATACATACATATGTGCAATACATATGAAGTAAGGAAACACTGCACATTGTCTTTGATAATATTTCAGTCTTCCTTGATATATTCTTCTCTCCTTTCAGAGAAAAAACAAATCTCCATCCAAAGCTGTATAATACTTAGCATTAAACAGTCTACCCATTGATAGTATATTCAAGATTATGGTACCGAAGTTCAGATGAGCAGCATTTCAGAACTGACTACAAGTATTTACTTCATGAGGCACCTGTATGCCTTAAAACAATAATAAGAAACATAGTTAAAGAATCAATGAAGAGCAGAAAAACCAAAAGGGGCATCAGAAAAAAAAAAAAAGGCCAAGAGACTGAGTTAGTAACGGAGGTAAACATAAGATTTCCATTGGCAAGTGCTACAAAGGAGATGCCAAGAAAATCTGGCATTTTTTGTAGGAGGAGAAAAGCTGGCAAAAAAGGATGGATTAAACATGGATCCTGAGATGAAAGTGGAAGAGTTGTATCACTGTTTTATTACTTTAAGCCTTCCAGTTTATCCTAAGGCTATACATTTCCATTTCTTAAGGAGCTGCTACAAGCACAAATTAACATTTCTCTCCTCTGCAGTGTTCACCTATATACCAAATAAAGAAGTACTGAACAAAGAATCAGTCAATTCTTTTCTCTGGCAAAAGAACAGAAAGGATGGACATGATGTTCTTTTCAGTAAAAACGCTACAGTTCAGCTAAGGTATTTAACTGAGACATGTAAGCTACCATGATATTCACTCCTCTTTCTGTGGGCACATAAAAAGAGATAGGCTTCTCCAAACTGTAAGTCTGATGGTAGCTAGACTTTATTATCACTGCTTGTTATAATATCACTAGATGCCTTACTCTTTTAACTATAGGAGCAGTTCAGTAGCCTATTCTGATATACTTGAGTGAAGAGGTGGAATGAAATCAGGTCCTTGCATGAATCTGTTCTATTGCAGCGGCTGAGGGTATGAAGTGCCACAGACTTGCAGACCAGCCCTGGATGGAACCTGCAGCAGTTGTTGCCTCTCTGTGCTGATCTGTCAAAACTATCTCAATTTCAACCACACTCCTATATGCCTATTGTTGCTCATGTCTTTATACATTTGGGCTACAACAGCAGAGTCTTTACTATTTTACATAGCTTGTGATATGAAAAGTGCATTGATCTGAGCATTGAATAAAGTCAAGCCCTCTGGGGAAACACTCTTAATAAAGGTGCATATTTAATTCAGCTATCTTCTCTTTAAACACAAACACAGCTGTTTATTAAAACAGCACCCAAAGATGTTTGAGCTTATTGTGCCAGCATCAGTATAGATGATGGACAGAGATAGAAAGACACAAGGGAACAGCTAATATTGAAAACAGACAAATAAAAGACTTAAAGAGTAATGGAAAACTAACCTAAATTTGTTAGTTAAGTGTAAAAGAACTAAGGCTTTTAATTAAATTTTAAATTAACTCTATCCTAGCAAAACCAGGACAAGTATATTGAATGAAGGCAGGAAAAGAATAGGTGCTACACTTAAGACGTTTTTATTTGCTGCTTTCTCTAGAATGCTAACCAAGTAACTACAGATCTAATCCCTACATTTAATGATAGTAACTTTTCTCACTTTTCATCAAGTTTCACAGCAAATCATTCTCCTATTAAATAAACAGTTGCATGCCTTTGTCATTTTTTGAAATATCTTACACTTCTTTTTATAACAAGATAACAAGGCATTCTTAATTTAAAAAAACCCCAAACGTGTAATAAGGAATATTAGCTTCTAATTCCTCATCTTTAGAGAGACAATGACCAAAAATTAGAGCCAGCTATCTATTTGTCCAGACTGAGAAACGATGTTTCCATTTGTAAATACTCAAGAAACGCTGATATATATTAATGCAGCTGAGTGCATATTAAAAATGTAAACAGAATAGAATGGCCTGTCAACACACTGCAAACCTAAGCCATACAGATGAGAAAGTACCTAAGTTGCATTTAACAGAGAAGCATGAAAGGAATTAAGCTCCTTGTGTGTTAAGGATGCTTCTTTCTTATTAAATGTTCTCTTTAAGCTGTTGCAACCATTACAGTTCCATTATACTAAAGATCTTTGCATCTAGTTTGTCTATTATTCAAGCTACTAAACAAAAATTTTCATCTAATGTTATATCTGGCGTTGTGACAGTGCAATTGCTGTTTGCCAGTGAAAAGCAAAGCAACAAAATACATCATCAGCTGGATTTATTTTTGTGTGTGCAAGGATACAGATATCCAGTTGTGTTCCACTCACACCCTGGTCCTGATTCCAACTAAATCCCACCACCACATCACCCACTGAGACTACTGTACTAAACAGATTTGAATTGGCAGAACCCGTTTCTTACAGTCGGGACTAAGTCATGTGGCATTTTTCAATCTGTTCTACACATCTTAAAGTTGGACTTATCAGTGAATTAGGCTTGTGTTGCATTCTCTCAATGTTCCTAACACTTATGAATTCAGCTTTTAAATAGTCTCTTGTAAAAAAGTAACTTAAGAAACCTTTCATTCATGCTTATTAAATTAGGTAAGTGAAAAACTGGTATCATCAGCCTAATAAAGCCGAAATAGTTCCATAAAACTGGTTCCGAGTTCTCTCCTACAGCCTCAGCAGCAAGATAGTTTGCAGGGTGAGTTACATGGAAGTTCTTGCCAAGTATCACCAACCACCCATTGGTACAGCCCTGAGAAAGTACAGTAACTCAGTTCTTACGGAAAAGTGCAAAAGCAGGCAGAGCAGGTATGAATCCACACAAAACTTCACTTGTCATTAGACCAGACAGGCCAAGACTGGAGGCTCAAGACTGTTGTTTAAAATCACTGCATTAAGAAAAGGAGGAAAATGTCAGATGTTGGCAGTGGTCCAGAGGTCAGCAGAGGTCCCATTCCCCACTACAACCATACAGAGCTAGGTGCTCAGCTACTGCAAACGAGCAGGTTCATTCATGTCAGTACGGCTGTGCTGGCGACACCAGCTGAGAGTCTGAGAACACTCAGATTTCACACAGAGGAGATGGTGATGTGGAGCATCATCAGCTGAATACAAATCATCTAGGCCTGTGAACCAGAGATGCAGCTGTTGAAGTGATTTGCTCTTTAATCAGGAGAGACTGTGTATTTGCCCTAATGCCTACCTGTGTGGTTGCATACTGCCAAAGCAGTCAGGAAATGAAACTAATGGTACACAGATGCAGCAAAGGAATACACAACTCTGGTAGCAATAAGGAAAACTGCAGTAGCTTTGGTCAGCCAGAACATGCTGTTCAAAGCAACTGGGGATCCCTGGAATGCACTTAGATTGCCTGTAGTCCATTTTGGTTAGATTACAGCAATAAATTTGTGTGTGCCGTTATTTGTCTCCTGCTACATCAACATAGCTTCCATTTTTTTCAGCCTTCCACAGAGCTGGGAAGAGCGAGCGAGTGCAGCTGATGCATGGCCCATGCATTGCAAATCTGGTAAAGCTGATTCTACAGCGCTGTAAGGGACTTCCTTCTCTCCATGAGTCTACCACACAGAAGGCGCTCACAATATAGAGAGGGCATACTCTAATTATGAACCAATTTCCACTTGCAGGGATAAAATGGAAGGAGGATAGCATGAAAATAGCAAACAAAATTACTTAACAAAAATACTGGGAAAGGGAGACGGATGGAGGACAATTTCCAAAGCTTCCTGGTCACAGCTTACAGTTGTACAGAGGGTTGTTCAGTATTTTAAAAGACTTCTACCTGTAAATTTTGCAGAGGGCAGTAACCTAAGGCAAAGCATACGAGATCAAGAAATTTCCCAAGTGGAGACTGAATGGAGACAAGTCTACTGGAAGCTATATCAATGTGTGGCTGTAAGCCTACAAACTGCCATAAATTCAGAATAACAATAAAATGAAAATTCTGACTTCCAACATGAGACAGCAGCATTTTCTGTATGTTATACAAAACACTTCACATAAAACTGTTAAAGAAAAAAGACATAGTTACTACTACTCACACATTCTTTATCCTGCTGTATTCATTTTCCTTGTCCTCTCAACCATACTGGCTGTAAGCCCCTTCATGTTAGAAATGAGCTTTCTGCTCTGTTTTTACATTGTTCATAGTATTTAAACAGCAGGGTAATACATAACAATGGAAATTCTGCATTCAAATGGTTTTCTCCTTTTTTTTTCCTCCTTTTTTTTTTTTTTTTAATATGGGAATTGAAAAGACTGTATTGAAAGAAGTCTTATTAGAGAGAATGGGCAATGTGAGCCCTAACAGTGAGAGGATGAGCCAGGGTCACACTCTCATGCTTAGTATTCACAAGCGTGTTGTATGTCAGTGGACATTTGGGTCTTGACATGTAGGAAAGCAACATGTTGCTTTGGTTCAATACTAATGCATTCATAGGCAATAGCAGAGCAGTAGAGGTTTTCATTTTACATGCAACCAACCACAAAACTGATAGCCAAAATGAAAATATCATGTATATTAATAGTGATGAGAAATGCCTCCAAGACCTACAAACAACGGAGTCTCCTGCTTTTACAGGTGATAAACTGAGATACAGAATGATGAAGCACTTGAGCAGCCAAAGACCAAGCTGTAAGTTTCCCAACATGTGCTTCCCCTTAACCTAGCACCCTACTGACTTTACCCTGCTGCTCCATGATGATTTAAGTATCAAAGCTTAGGTCTTGATTATGTTTCTGTTATGAAGCAGGGAGGTGAAAGCAGTCAAGCAGTGTCAGACTTTCAAAGTGTTGGGTGTCTGCTCAAGCAAGGCAGCCATTATAACCTAAGGTGGTGTTCTCTATTTCTTTGGTGCTGTTCTCTATTTCTTTTCCTTTCCAATTACTTTGTGATTGTCACTATGACGACGGGAAGCCTGCAACACAGCTGCAAGGAGGGAGAGCATGCTCCAGCTGAGAAGGGAGAAGTGACTCAGCGGGTGGGGGGCAAGAATAGAAAAATGGTATGGGAAGCTGAAGGGATGGAGTCAGGAAAGGATAAAATAGAAGGCCAAGAAGGCCGCAGCGCCTCTTCCTTCTGTGAGGCTCATCTATTAGAGGAGGGGATGCTCAACCAAGATGTTTGTCATCGCTGTAATTTAAAACAAAACACAAAGCAAGAAAAAAAAAATGCCACAGATAAAGGCCCTAATTCCCTCTCCTCCTGCTTCACATACCCCCACCTGACTAGCTGAACCTACTTTAATCAAATTACTTTCAGACTTAACAAGAGGAGATTCAGTGTGAGACACTGATTGTATCAAAAAGGAATAAGAAACAAAGAAAAGATGAAGGATAAGAACTACCACAGAAAGTGAAGGTAACTGAAGTTAACTAATACTTAATAGAATTTGTAAGTGTACTTATTTACAGCTACAGAAATATAAATCAAAGATCTTTAGACTTTATGACTGCATGTTAATGGTTTATTAAAGTAAAGCATTACTATAATCTTTAATTTTCCCTCAATACATTTCCAGCATTTACACCCTTTCCTAATACCACACACAAATGTGGACTAAAAATCTGGGGCAGAATTCTTTGCCATTCTACTTTCAAAGCCATTTTCCAGAATTTTTGTGTGTGGTTTGGGATTTTTTATTTTTTTTTTTTAATTTTAATGGGGTGTCTTAATGTTAGAAACTACCACACAAGAACTATTGAAGATTTCAGTGACATTAAGCAACTCCTAATCCTTACCATGATGTACGAGTTCTGCAACAGTCCCATATGCTTGTGGATATACTGGCATTTAGAAGATGTAAATAGTTACAGACAGTGGAAGTTAGAAACGACTGGTTTCTACATTGTATAGAAACCTGAACTAGTGATTCATACTTACAGTTTAAATTGATAGCCCAATCCTGTGTTTAAAAACTCCCAGTGGGCAGCACTGAATCTCTTGGTGAATTTCACACTCACCTTCAGGAGGTTCAGACTTGTTTGTTGTGAAATCAAGAGATGTGATTACTCAACTCTAGCTGGCTGCTTGTCAGATCACTGAAATTGCTTGCAATACTGCTACAGGATGCCAGTAGTCTAGAGATGTTTTCAGTGACTGCCCAAGCTACACCTACCTCAAATGTTTATAATCTGTATCACATGTAGTACACTAAAGATTTCCAAAAAGAAGTGATCACAGTTGTCAGATAGCTTTTGCAGCATGGTATATCAGCAAGCATCTCCTTTTAAGCATACATTTAATTCCTGGGAAGTCAAGATGATAGAAGTCAAACACATGACTAGAATTCTGGATGACTCTTAAATCAGGTGTCACTTTAAAACGGAAACCTTCACCCGTTCAGCTAGAGCAGGATTTAAACATTTTCCAAAGCAATCTTAAATTACAGAAGTTGATAGAGCCTTTCTTAATGTTTGCAGTTTAATTTCAGTGATGTAAGTCAACTGATAACAGTGTCAGTGTAAATATGAGCACTACTAGTTTTTTTTTTTTTAATTAAGCCTGAGATAACAAATGGATAAATACTTTATCTGAACTCTGAAAATAAAAATGCTTATTTAATCTTACTCAGTTTCAGAAAGAAACCTGTGGTGATTTTATCTATAAGGAATGCCATTGCATCTATCATCAAACACAAGGTCTGCAGAAAGGATATTCCAGGAGAAAATATCTGAAATGCAGAATTCTTCAGCTACAGCTCTCCAACATCTCTGCTTGATTGTAGCATCTTTCGCTGCAACTGGTTCCAAAATGTCAAGTACACTTAAGCTGAGGAAGAAACTGGCTACAGAGGAGAAAGTTGCTTAACCTCACAGATATATCCCCTTCCAAGTTATTGATTAATCTATAAACACCAGCAACATTATGGAAAGGCTTATATTAACAGCCTTAACAGAGGTGTCATTGTTGCTACAGCTTGCTTTCTGAGGATGACATGCACAGGAGAATGCCTGAAGCTGCTGGAAGGTCAGGAAAATCTGTCACTCAAAAACTAGGAGTCATACATAAGTTTCTGCAAGGACAGAGCTAGATTACAGAATGCTATAGCCTATAATTTTATCATGCACTAACATATTGTTTTAATATAATAGTGACATCCAAACTGGCAGAGAATTAAAACCAGAACATCCAAAATAACTACAGGAACTAATTAATAAAATTTAAAAAAGATTTAGCCTGACCATTAGAAATACAAAAGAGCCAGAACCACCTTATAATCATTGCTTCTTCCTTGCTTAATTCTTGAAAACCACTTTTAAAGTGGTTTTTACTCTTTTACAAATAAATTTTCAACCCGCAAGTCCGTACTACCCTTTCTCGAAGAGGAAAGTCCCACACTAACAAGTCTGAGAAAAGAGAAACAAACCTTATAGCAACAGTTTTAGAAAGAGCTGAATGCACGATATGAAATCTCTCTTTTTTTCAGTAAGTTATAAGAAAAATCTGGACATCTGCGTATCAATTATATTCACTTATTAATGCTATTATTTGAAATATGATTGGGTGCATCTGTGTTCCAAAACACTAACTATAACACTATGTTAGGAGCTGTACTTGTTATTTGGAGATGATTATTTAGCATCTTTCAATATTTGGGCATGCTTAATGAAGTCCTAAATTAGATATGATTTTTATCTAAGTATCCTTTAACAGGTTTGTTGATTTTTTTTTTAATGGAATAAAACTGGCTGGAAAGAATTTTATTACTTTTTGTTTGCAAGTGCAGATGAGACACCCCCAAATCGTCACAGTTCCCTCAATTTGTCTTGTTAGAAGCTTTAAATATTCAGAACACAAGAAGCTGCCACAAGACTCAAGACAGTCAATCTAGGAGCAGCTGACAGAACACACTATGAGACAACCTACTTCACGGGGCTTTTTTTTTTTTCCCCTCCATAGTTCTTTCTCTCAGATACCAAATTCAGAAAAGCAATTGTAAATGTGCTATATTAATATATAGGAAAAATAAAAATAATTACAGCTTTGGATACCCTTTTCTTGCAACACATACAGTCTATGAACTCATAGCACTGAGATTTTGAGATATGGTTTGAAACTACTTTAAAACCCCAGAACTGTCAATTTAAAAAAGCCCAGTTTTCCAGGGAAAGCAGGAAAGCTTGCAGCTAGTTGGCTTTTTCCATCAGTGATTAACGTTAAAAGTACTGTTGATATAAAAAAAAAAAAGCAATGAGAACAAGGAAGTTATACATTAGGAGTACTTGGTAACCTAGCACAATTTTCTGACACATCAAAAACCCCAGAGTAGTGGGTAGAAATACAAAGACTATTTTATTTCAACACATGGCCTTGTTGAAACCACAAATACTACATGCAGTACTGGAGTTTGTATTCCAAAAAGGATGCTGTGAAAAGGGAAATATATAGAAGAGCTACAAAAGTGACTTGAGGATTGAAGTAAACACCTTAGGGCAATACACAAGTAAATGTGTTTATCTAATCAGAAAAGATTGATGGTGACTTGATTACTGTGCTTTTTTCTGAGAAGAAAATACTGCTTAATAAAGGCTCTTTACTCAAATGGAGGGAGAAAAAAGCAATTTTGAAATTGTCTTTTTTTTTTTTTTTAAATAAATTGAAGCCAATTAACTATTAGAACAAATTACCACAAAGTAGTGGAGCTTCTGTGCATATCTGAAATGTACATGGTATTTTTTTTTTGTCAAACAAACTGCTGAGCTCAATATGCAGTAAGACCTCTCTAACAAGTACAGAAGATTAAATTACACGGTCTAACGATCCCTCTGGTTTGAAGGCTACAAGAAGACTCATAATGCTCAAGTTTCACAACTGGTGCTATCTACCAGTGAAAAAGGTTTGCTGCTGGTCTTGCTGCTTAAAACATATTATTCCCTTGGTGTGCTGAGTGTATCAGTTCTGTAATGTATCACACTCCCAAACACCTGCCAAGAACATAAGTAGTCAACACATGATTCATACTAGCGTCTCCTTAACAACAAACACAGGCTTAAGCATTATTAAGTCTTCCTAAAATGGCTGTCTTAAACCTTAAGTCAAACAAGACACTACAGACAGATAAGAGACTACCTGATTATGCCTTTACCAAATTTATCTTTTGCTGATCATTAAGTCCAAACATTTTTGCCAGCAGAATCAAACTCAAAAAATGCAGTAGTTTTTTGGAGGTCTACTAAGGAACCCTCCTCAACGTCACTATCCTTCACAGACATAGTTGATAATTTCCTGGGACACATCTCATTTGAATACCTTTATTTACTTGTATGAAAATGAGAAAGATCTCTAAATTCATTCCCTCAGCTTGAACATCTTGCTGTAGCTGTAGTGACTCTTTTCAATATTGTCCTATACGACAGAAACAAAAAAGCAGAAGTCCAAAGGCCAGAGCAACATTAACAATGAGCTTGTACACATCTATCACGTACAGTGGCACTGCCTCAGGCCAACAAGCAAATTTAACTAGGTGAGGAAGCGTCCCACAGAAGTATCACCTGCTACATTCTCTCAGACTTGCCAGCTGCCGAAGGCGGGCGGGGGGAAGAGCTGCTTCTGTTTCTCTTACTTGACTTCCTCTCAGCATGGGAATGGAGCATCCACAGGACTCTTCCTCCTAGCTAAAACTCTGTCTCATAACATACCCATGAAGAGGCAGGATAAAGCACATTTAGGTCTTGCTCCTTCTGTCTATATAGTTTCACCAACACTGAGTAGGTTGTTATCAAGATAGTAACAACGGGATATTGTCAGGTGAATACTGCATTGCAGTTCAAAAATATGAAGTAAAAATGAATGAGACATTACAAGAACAAAAAGAATGGGCTATGAAATTTAAAATAAAAAAATACTCTAAAACCACTTTTCTTTGAATTCTCTTTATCTATTCTTCCAGGTGCCTTCAACTACTGCATATTCCTGAACTCCTACGTGCACAGTCTTTTTATATTCCACAGTCTCTGGGTCAGGAATTTGCTCTGCCACAAGTCTAAGAAACATCAAATACCACTTTGGGACTCTACATAAAAACATGGATTTAATATTAAAGCACTTCAGAGAGAAATTGTAATCCAGCACACCATTTTGTGCACAAATAAAATAATTTTAAGTAGAATCATAGAATTGTTTTGGTTGGAAAAGACCTTTACGATCATAAAGTCCAAACCTGACCACCTTCTACAACAAAGTAACCTGCTTGGCTGATAGGGGGTGAGTGGCGAACATCGTCTATCTGGGTTTTTCTGAGGCTTTTGATATGGTTCCCCTTAGGGAAGGGGAGCCTTAGGGGAGACCTCATCACTATGTTCCAGTATTTAAAGCGTGGCTACAAGGAAGATGGAGACTCCCATTTTACAAAGAGTCACATGGAAAAGATGATGGGTAATGGGTACAAGTTGGGGAGATTCCAATTGGACACAAGAGGAAAGTTTTTCACAATGACAAAAATCAACCATTGGAATAATCTCTCCAGGAAAGTGGTGGATTGCCCAACATTGGACACTTTTAAGATTCAGCTCGACAGGGTGCTGGGCCATCTTGCCTCGACCAAGCTTTTGCCAAGAAAGGCTGGACCAGATGTTTCTTGAGGTCCCTTCCTACGTTTCTATGATTTTTCTTCTTATTACTACATGTTCATCAATCACCTGCTTATACAAAGAAAACAAACCTGAAAGAGCAACTTTATTCCCTCCACCTCTTAGAAACATGCAGGAGAATTACACAAGGAAGTCAAGATGCTTCACAAAACTTCAAATGCCAATGCCATTAGTCATTTACACACACATCACAAGGTAACTATGTAATGTTAAGGTCATAACTGCTCACAATTTGACACAACAGAGGAAAGTATTTAAGAGCATTTGAAAAATTATTTGAAGTGGTAAAAACAACATGCAAAGACAAATGGAGAAAGACATATTGAAATACTCACACAGACCTGATTTGCCTTTATTTTCCTCTTGTTCAGAAGCTAGTCTGGACTAGATTAATTCCATTCTGACAGTATCAACCATAATGTAACTACTAGCTTAAAGAACAATAATTGACAAACCCAAACATATTTTAGAGCTGTCAAGAAATTAATTTATAATTGTAATCAACTTTTAAATAACTCCTTAAAACTAGCTGCTGTCGAAATTAATATTCTAGTGACTGAATATTTAATTCTTCTGCAGATGAATTTAATGCAATGAAATAGCAGCCATGGCATATCGCTCTTGCTAATCTTCTTATATTAATTCAGATAGACACAGATTTGTTTTTCTTAATTTACTGAAAAGAGACAGCAAATCACACTGACATTTAACTAAGTTACAATTAAAAATTTTAATCCCCAAATATGGTAAGAATATTTTCATAAGACAGATTTGATAAACAATGAAACTTGTTTTCTGAGTCAGGTTTCTGTTTGTTTGAATTTCCAAAGAATTTATTTCCCTTACTTCTAGGTCCAAAGGCTAGAAAAGCCCTTTGTTACCCAGCATATACACAACATGCTCCATGTTTTAGGAAACATGGCAGAAAATAGCCTGTTACCCTTCAAAATGTATCATATAAATAGTAGTAGGAGTAAAACAATGCAAACACTAGATCTGCATTTCCACCTTATGGAGCTACTTCTTTGGGAATACCTGAAGTACTTCTAATCAAAACAGATTTATATGTATAGAAACAAGACAGGTTTATTTTTTATATATACAGAATGTTCATATATACAGACATGCATGCTCCCCCTTTTTTCTTCACTGTCTTTGGAGCTTTCCTTTATCTTAGAAAAAAAAAAAAAATCTAAATAAGGGATATACAACCAAATCTAGGCGAGCAAACTAAGTAATCCATGGTGTGATTGTCAAAACTGTTCCTTTTGTATTTTATGAGCACTGCCTGAAATCACAGCTTTTGTCCTGCAATAGATTTTATGTATTTGTTTAAATACTACAAAAGACATACACAAGTTAGAGTTAACCGTGCCCCTCAACCTCGGAGGATTAGCACAGATCTCTAATTCTGCAATCCATGTTTAGACAGAACAAATAATAAGGGCCTTAAGCTGCAAGAAAGATTTAGTGTTAAATGGTAGTGAAACACTACAGCAAATGGAAAAGGGCATGTAAGAAAAATTTCCCTACTTACAGGGAGGTTTTTAAGAACAAATTAGCCAAATACCTGGCAAGAATGACATTTATAACCAAACCTACCTTGCAAAGAGAACATAGATTTAAAACCTCCAAAGATTATTTAAAACTTATTTTTTCTTGATTTCAGAGAACTACTTATCACCATCATGGTTGAGTGTGGTTGTTTTGAAATACTAGAGGAAAAGATTAAATGTAAAAAATGAGCAAGTAAAGCCATTGTTGGATAATCTATCCACCATAAAACCAGACAAATATTTATACAACCGTAAAAAGGAACAATAACCACAATCCTACATTCTCTTCTACTTTACTGCTCTGCAATAGATCAACATCTAATATGCTCTATGTATTGATTTATTCATCAATTTTAAACAGAAGCTGAGTAAATTTGCCTCAAAAGTTCTGGGCTGATAATAAGGATGTATCTCAGTTGCAGTAGGGTTCAGAGGTCTGCATTTAAATGTTTTATTTAGAAGTCACTGAAGTCCCTCTAAAAAAGTGACTATTATAGATCTATTTATCTACAAAGTATTATGAGACTTCATTTAGTGTTACTAGTAAAACAAAGAAGAAGGGGAGTGTCCCTCTAACATCTGAAAAGAAATCACATCAAAGAATAGACAGAGATTACATGGCATGGAGGGAGAGAAAAGGTGCTTCAATATCAGAGTGACAGAGATTACATGGCATGGAGGGAGAGAAAGGGTGCTTCAAAGCAGCTTGAAGCTGACATGCTATGAAACAGAAACTCAATGAATTGTGCAAAGAGAACTGTGTAACTAAAATTTAAGGATAGTCTAAGAACAGACTCTGGATTCTGACCACCTAACGTAAAGAGAAAAGCACAATCTGGAAGCTGTGCATTAGAACACCTTCCTATTCATAATCACAACAGTATCACGATCTACTGTTAGGTTACTCTGATGAAGTTATTTCTTCCCCAATTCAAAAAACCTCTTTAAACAATTTCACATCAAGCACATTCTTGATGTGCCACCAGTCATGCTGTACTTTACTTCAGTTACTTGGGCTACTTTGATAGTTTTACTGGCACTCAGATTCTGAATGGAGCTCAGAATAGAGTGCAGACCCTATTTCCAAGTCCAAAATTCACCCCTATGGTGTGAATCTCAAAGGCAAGGAGCATTTGCCTTTCTGTATCTGCAGGTTGTATCTCAAGATTTTCCTTACATTTAGGCAGTCTCCAGGCTGCAACAGATACAGTAGTTTAATAAATACTGCTTATTGAGTATTTTACTTTGCAGGCTCACCTGGATATTTTCTTTGCTGTAGACTGACCCTAGCAGCAAATCACAGTGACACAATTTTGGACAAACATACATCCACAGGAACACAGCAATTCAAAAAGTTACATGATTTTGTCTTATCTAAACTTAGGACTTCTTTCTAAGACAGATACAATTTAATTCTGGTAATGTCATTCAGGAAATGATGTTTTTAAGTAAGGTCAACTTAGAGCCAACTTCTTTACAGATCCTGTGGAGCTTCTCTTGTACCCTTAGACAACACTAAACACTGACCTAGTCACAGTTTCTCATCAGAAAGCCTCTCAATGGTAAATAATTGGTATCTCCCTCCATCCACTCCAATCAGATGACCATCTCTTCTAATTGGGAGAGGTAAACTTGAAAGGTTACTAAGTCTTTGCCCAATTCCTCAGAACATCAGGAGTAAGACTTGTTAAAACAGCTTTATCTAATATTTACTTTTAAAAATAATATGACTGTAAGCAAGCATAATATGAACTTATATGTGGCACTTGAGTGGGAGGAGCTGAAGACTTTGTCTTTAGTTACACTTTATGTAACTTCTGTAAGATCAGTGGCACTGTATGGCTGTAATCAAATGATGAATCCGGTCTTCCAACTCTTAACAACGGAAATGAACCCATAGGGATGTACATCCTCATTTTGCTTATGTTGCAATACAGTGACACCCACTGGCAGCAACAGTTTAAATACTAAATTGTTGCAATTTGCATCTACTTGATGAGAATTGGTAAAAAGTTTCTCTTGAGAAAAGCTCATCATAGTAACAACCATATGAACTTACCTGTTGAATCAGCACTACTGTCTGACTTTTCAGAAACTGAAATACTAACAGCATCTGGAGTAACTGTAACATAACCCTCTGGAGGAAGGTTCACTGTGTACATTTTCCTTGGAGACAGCATTGTATTGTCACTTCCTACAAAACAGAAAAAAAAAAGTGTCTGGCTATTGATCTCGGTATAGGTTTTCTCAAACGTTTTCCCAACTACAGCAATGATAGTAAGTGATCTCAAAAATCCTTATACAGGAAAAGGAAGTGAGAGAAAGTCAGATGTGGAGCACTGAAATTATCCTATGACCAACAAAATTGCACCAAATTCCAGAGCAGCTACAAATAAACAAATACTCCATAGGCTAGTTCTTTCCACCAGAAACAATTTTTTTTTCCTTACATCAGGCAACTCTTCTGCCCTAACTGCAGAAGAAACCTCCACTTACAGTGATATTTTAAGAGACACTACACATTTTCCCCCATTCAGCATGTACCGATGCTATTTCTTTAAGAACTGTTTCATAAAAGATGGAGAGATGCAAGCTGATTACATGGAGTGATAGATGCAACAGGTAAAAGAATCCCAGAACTGTGGTTTGTCCATTTGCAGACCTTTAAACACAGCCTATGCTGTTCTGAAGGGTGCAAAGATAAAGGGAGTTTGAAAGCCACATTTGACTAAGCCTCAGCAGTGCCTGTCCAAGAGGGCTCATCTCCTCAACCTTTCTCTGTTTCTGTGGGGGGAAGAGTGCCAAGGGACAGCTTTCTAAATATTTAATTTTACAGGAAACTATTTCTGATGATGGCAGTAAGCTGTTTCTATAGGATTTCTTTCCCCTTTAAAAGGTATTTAAAAATACATGCAAGAGTGGCAGTATAAACTTTTCATTTGTTCACCAGACGAGAAGTAACTCTGTAGGAATAACAGAAAAGCACCTCTGCTCCAGTTACACAAAACAAGCCCAAATGGCAGACTGCATTTTTTTACTCAGTAATGACAACAGTAGACATCATCCACAGGGAGACAAAAGCCTTTCCAGAAGGCCAGGATGTTCAGGGTGCATCCAGATGCTGCAACGTAATTTTACACGGTTCAGTGAGTTCTTTTTACACTCAACCAGCTCCATAAGCCAGCACAGACACAGCACTAGCCTTCCCTTCTTGGGGGCAATCTACCCCTTTAAAAACACATAGGCAGAACTGTTGAAATAATATACAGTAAAAACATCCTTGGCAGGTGGATGCAGTTAACCTCCTTATATCTACCTTCTTGCTAGAAGATCCCAGATAGTCCAAGTCTAGAGCTAGACTCTTCTCGGTGACAACCAATGATAGGACAAGGAGCAATGGGTGTGAGCTGGAACACAGGAGGTTCCGCTTAAACTTGAAAAGAAACTTCTTTACAGTGAGGGTGATGGAGCACTGGAACGGGCTGCCCAGGGAGGTTGTGGAGTCTCCTTCTCTGGAGACATTCAAAACCCGCCTGGACGCCTTCCTGTGTGATCTCATTTAGGTTCCTGCTGTGGCAGGGGGATTGGACTGGATGATCTTTTGAGGTCCCTTCCAATCCTCAACACTCTGTGATTCTGTGTGATTTTGTGAAGTCTGTTACCAAGTTGCAGCTATGGCTGGACTGATACCTAAACATTTGTGTCTGATAGAAATAATTCTTGTTAGGGATCCACGTTTCTAACCTGTAATTTAACTATATGTATTGTATATATACAATATGTAATTTAACCATAAACTCTCATTTCTCAGATAACACTTCAGAGAGTTCAGTATGACCTATCACCTTGGATATCTATGACCAAGTACATTTCAGGACATTCAAGGCACTTTTCAAAAGCTGCATCACAGTTGTTTTCAAAAACAGGATGTAAAAATTTTGTTTTGAGAACATGTTAGAAGATTATTGTTTTTTCTTGAACAAGCCAGAATATTTAACATTGATATTGATGATGCTTACTTTAAAGGACAATAAAGGAAAAGAAATAAACAATACAGACAGATAAAGAACAATTACGTTATTTGGAAAACGATCCACTAAAATGAATAATTCTTCAACACATCCTTTATATAAAGATGATGCCAAATCACTGAACTGGCAGTACTTGCATTGAATTTCCCATCCCACCCCCACCCAGGCTAATTAATGATGAAGTGCTAATTGGTGATAGTTTTAAAATAAGACGAGTTACTCCCTTCTGAGCAATTTTAAGTTTCCCTTTTTTCCTCCTTTAGATTTAGGTTTTGTAAAACAAAGATAACCGTGAAAACATTAAACTCAAATTGCAGCAGTCCTGACTAACTTAAATCCTTTAATCATAAAAGGAGCAGATATATTGGGATATTAACTTCCCAGGACAGAATAGTTACACACGACAGAACTTGGGGGTCTATCTGTGACACCTAATCTTACAAAGAACAGTAAGAACTTCTACTGTATAAATGAGTGATGACTCAAAACAGTTTTTAAAAATTGACTTGTTCAAATAGGAGTCCCCAAATTGCATTCAAGTAGTTTGCAAACCATAAATCCAGCATTAATCTTTGCTAATCCCGTACAAGTATGTCAAACCAAATCATTACCATATCATAAAAACCCCCACATAACTATAATCTCAGTGTACCAACAAATCTCCCAGTCTCAAGCCGTTAAGTCTGGATTTTTCCAGCCTGGGGCCATAGTCTCCTTGGGATAAGAAGAGATGGGTTGGTTATAAAGTCATAAACGTTGGCTAAGCTTATAAAAGTGTGACATAAAAAGGATTTTTTTTTACTAACTAGAGTAATCAGATACTCGAGATATTCAAGAACGCTCTTCTTTATACTCGTATAAAGTCATGAATCCTATTTCTGAAGGTTTATTTTATGGAAAAGAAAAAACCCCAAAACATCTAAAGATGTTTACAAAACCAAAAACAGAACAAGCATTACTCTTAAAAGCAAACTAAGAATACAGAATAAATATTTTGAACCAAGTTGTCTCCTATTCATATTCTTCTCAACAACATTCCCCACAGGAAGAGCTCCCTTGCATGTAAATCAACCTTGTGCACAGAGTAGGGAAGTGCATCTAAACTACACCGTTACCAAGGTTACATCTGCAAGTATGTCAGTAGCTTGGCTAGCCATGTTATCTCTTGCTATCCTACTACAAACAAGTATCAGACCTTTCACAAAGGAGCTGAGGGTAAAGCTTCCATCTTGCCTCAGCCATGTAAAATTGCCAACTGCCCAGTCTGTCATCATCTCAGGCAGACACAGTATATTTTGTATGAAGGCTATTTTGCAGTATCCTTAAACTTCCTTAAAAAGCCTTCCTGTGTAATCTCGTTTAGGTTCCTGCTTCAGCAGGGGGATTGGACTAGATGATCTTTCGAGGTCCCTTCCAATCCCCAACATTCTGTGATTCTGTGAAACCTTCCCCTACCTGTAGCTCAGAATGGTGGTACATAACCCAGAGCATGCTTGGGCACACCTCGAATGCAGACATGGCCAGAACGCACATTCATATAACCTCGGTCCTTTGCTTACTGGTAAAATTGATTGAACTCTGAGCAGAGACTGAATCACTTCTAGTTTCTGTGGTGGGTTGACCCTGACTCGCAGTCAAACTTCCCCCCAGATGCTTGTTTGTTCCCTCCTCAGCAGGATGAGGGGGGGGGAAATGGGAGAGGAAGAACAGGAATGAGAGCGATCACAGGTCAAAGACAGGGAAATCACCACACTTACTGCTGTGGGCAAAGCAGACTCATCTTGGAAAAATTAAGTTAATTTACTGTCAGTTACTTGAAATATTTATTTACTGACTCAGATATTTGAAAATAGAAACAAAATAAAAAGCAGCAAACATAAAACATTTTGGAAAAACACCCTTCCTCCCCAGCTCATATTCACTCCAAACTCCTCTGCTCCCCTCCCCAAAGGTCACATTCAGTCCCTTCAGAGAGGCAATGAGCAGTGCAAGGCGGTGGTGGGTGTTCACAGTCAGCATGTAACGGTTCCTCTCTGCTGCTCCTTCCTTCCCACTCTTCATCTATGCCAGTGGGAGCTCTCCATGGGCTGCAGTCCTCGCTCAGCACAGAGCACCTCCTCCTCCTCTGACCCTTGTGTTCCTACTGTTGTTTGTCACTCCTTTTAGTTCCCTCCTCTCTCGGGAGTGTTCTCTCCTTTCTCAAACAGGCTTTCCCAGAGATGCCACCACCCTGGCTGGGGGGCTCAGCCAGGCCCTGTGGTGGGTTGGCTGGAGCTGCTGGAACCGGCTGTGTCCAGCACAGGGCAGCCCCGGCCTCTCCTCACAGAGACCTTCCTGCATGCAGTTCCTGCTAACAAAACCCGGGCACCTGCACCCCATACAGTTTCAAAATCTTACACAGAGATTTTGTCTTTCCCATGAAGTGCTTCCCTGCGACTCAGAAAGCTTTGGTAACCTACTGCTGTGCTCCAACAGGGCAAAGCTCATAGAGCAAACAGAAGACCCAAGTCCAGATATCAGCTAGAACATATTGCAGCCTTCCCTAAAAAACCATCAAGTCAGCCCAGCCTGACCAAGACTGTGATCTTTTCCACAACATATCCCTTGGAAACACCTGACTATCACTTCTCCAAATGGAAGAAAGTTCCGATTCAAAAAGAGGTCTTTACCGAAAAGCATAGGAAGAGAGGGATTGATGCTGGATCAAACCCAAGGTCTGATTGTTTCAGTGTCATACTTTCTACTAAAGTTATTATTCTTCAAAAGCTCTTACTGCGTGGTGTTGCAGTAGATATGATCTGGACAAAAATAAGGCTTGAAGAAAGTCTGTTGTCTCCTTTAAGATTTTGTATTAAAGTACATTTTTACTTATTTTGTAAGCTGGAATATGACCATGTTCTCGCTACTCCTCATTTCCATTACATATAAGCAAGACTGAGACTACAACCTGAAAACTATGTCAATCCCTAATGCATATAGAAAACTCCTCTATCTCTACACAATGTAGATGTACTATCACTTTCCCTTTCATTGACTAGTAAGACAAGCATCTTTAAAGACAGTGCGCATGCAAATCCTGGGCAAGAGAGTTCTGTCTCCTCCAAAAACCTTCATAAATTAGAGTTTGGCAAAAGTTATATCAGTGATTAACTGTGGAACATATGTACCTTCAGGGTCCCCCTGAGCTGTGGTACTAAAAAATGAGTACTTTTCCAGCTGATCAATGTGAAGAAATCAAGTTGTCCTTCATCAGCGTGTATGTTATAAAACAAATCTGGTGATCCTAAATGCCTCCCTATTCCCCAACATATACACATTTTCTATTCAAATGACATCCAAGCTCCTGAACATCAAGCTATAGTTACTTTAGTCTGTGATAGTAAAGTATGTGAAAGTAACTTCACAAACTGTTGTGTACAATCATTCTCCGCTCACAGGTTGACTTTCCACAGTCTCAAGTCAACACACACTAGAGTGCTTTCCAGAAAGGCAGAACCTTTTAGCTCAAGTAATCTTCTGTGCAATAAGAAAGTACAATCCTTTTCCTTGGAGTGCTGCATAATTCCTTTTTTTGCTTGACCTCAGTCAATACTAGATGAGCCACACTGGGTAGAGAAAAAAAAACAAAAAAAATGATGATAGTAAGCAATCTAGCAAAGGACAGTCACTTACTACCAGTCATTTCTTTTACTCAAATGATAACCATCACACAATAATGGAAATGCTGTGCTGGGTAATTACTTCTGTACAAATTCACTACTGCAGGTAGGAACTCGCCTTTCACAAAATTATGGAACTCCCTTTATGGAGAGCTAATAAATCCAGTTTTACTATTACAGTTTAATTCCTTCAGCTTGTTTTAACACCTCTAGTACCCAATCTTACTAATTTAACCAACAGAAATTTTTTTCTCATCTGCAAATATTAGTGTCCAATTCATTCCCCTCATGATCTGCACTTTATTGGAATAAACAAGGAGAGTCACTCAAGCCTGTTTTTGGCTGAAGAAGATAGAGTCTTTCCAAAGATTCTTCATCATAAAAAAGTTTACTGAATGTCTTTTGGACATCCAATTATCTCATGTTACATTATTTGCTACTGTCATGCATTTTATTGGCACCAATACCTGTAACTGAATACTGAAAAAGTATATTCTTCTGCAGAGTTCACTTCAGCTTTGAAATTCTGAAGATGTCTGCTATTCTGTTTTGAACGATAAATTTCCCTGCTTGCCAGGTAAAATGTCAAAATGTATATTCTATTCCAAATTGCACAATTACATAGGTTCAAACAACAAATAATGATAGAGAAAAACCAGATAATTAAACAGATACATGTTGTCCTCTGGCTCAGAAAATCCTCAAGCAGCAAACTGTTGGAGAACATTGTGGGGAAGCAGTACAATATGCCCATTTGATTCCAGTTCTCTTTTTGACAATATTATTGGTCACTACACACCAGTGCAGACAGCAGCATGGAATTTTTTGGATTGACCTTAATTTCTGCTACTGCTAATTCAGTTATGTTTAAACAGAAAAAGTTCTGTGCCCTTTGATGTTCAAGAAACAGCATGTTTTTGCTGCATTTCCAGACTTTTTTTTTTTGCAGAAGTTTAACCACATTACAGAAGACTGCTCCTGATTCTTAGCGTGTTTACCATTTGCATCTGTTAGCATGTCGTCACTCAAGACATTTCATTCCAGATTCCCTCCTGACATTTCACATCACCAGAAGTGCTTCACTTCATTAAAAAGAGAAAGTCTAGATTGCAGAGGTTGTTCCCTCTCCTCAAATAATGGAAATGACTATAAAGTACACAAAGTCAGTAGTTATGGGAATCTTTCCTATGCATTCCTTTTTATGACTTGGTGACTCAATACACTTGATTAGATAAATAAAACTAGATCTTCAAGATTTACTTTTTAATAAAAAATCATTTTTTTATCCATAGCCCATGGCTCCTTGTCCTATAATGACTTGTGCCAGTTATCCCACTGATAGAAAGCCAATAAAACATATGAGAACAAGTAGTTTCTCTTTCATCCCACCTTTTCCATGTATTAGGAAATAAGACCAGTGTATGACAATCTGCACCTGGTCCTCATGAGCACTATGCTTTTTAGGACCTCAGACGAGTACCAGGATTTACTAGGCAGATCCCTAGGGAACTACCACTTGCCTATGGTTTAGGGTCTAGGACCAACTCAAATGAAGCGTGGAACCAACTGCTACAGCAGATCCTCTCCTAGCTCCCTCCCCTGTGGAGAGCATGCAAGCTGCAGAGAATGGAAAAGCAAAGCTGAAGGCCAGCCTTGCAGTTTGTTCTTTCCAATGCACTAAGATAATGACTAGATTTTCAGTGAAACCAGACACCATCATTCCAGTGGTACCCATCAGTTCAGTGGAATGGATTCCCAACCCTTTTCAACTAAAAACATGATATTATTTTTGAAAGAAAGGCTTACTTAATATTTGACAGGCTACATTTTAGCCTTCCTGTTCAAGCATAAGTGTGATTATAAAGAAGGGAGAATGTAGAGACACATAAAGACAGCATCCAAATGAATGATGACCCATGGACTTATTAGTGTATAAAATGTCTCAAATACTTCTACAAATATTGCCAACTTAGTTACCTTTTTGTTAAGCACTCTGCACTTTGGAAAGAAAAGCTTTCTACTTTGGATTTTACTTATTCTGTTTTAAAATTCTGGTTTATGTTTTAAATTGACTTTCAGTTTTCTGAAATTGAAAGAGTACTACCGTACTAAGGTTCAAACATCTGTTACAGGTTATCTTAACACTTCCTTATTCAGATTCATCATCCAATTGAGAAACATGCAACTATAGTGTTGTGACCCAGCAGTGTTGAGATCTTAAACTCCTAAAACTGCTGTTAGGGTTTATTTGCAATTAAGGGCAATCAAATCTCCCTTCTTGAGGGCTTTAGAATAGAGTGGGGATTTTTGATGGCAATTATTTGCCCAGAATTCTTTCTAAAAGCTGTCTCATTACCTACTCTGCAGGCTTAGTGAAGTCTTCCCCGTACAAGAGCATTTTTCCACACTGTCTTATGATTTCTCTCATTTTAAAGGGTAGTAGTTTATTTCCACAAACACATTTGCACTTCTTATGCTTTTTATGGCTATGTATTTATTTCATTGTAGACTCCAGCATCTTCAGTATAAAATTATCATTCTCTTTCACTGAAT
>NW_010302975.1:0-1710 GCF_000700745.2 Antrostomus carolinensis | reverse complement strand
AGCAGGAATCCAATTTCCTTCTTAAGAGCTGGAACAGTTGTAAGATGACCTAAAAACTAATACAAAGTTTTTTTTCCTATTTTAAACTATGCCATAGGTCATTATATATCTACATAAAGGAAAAAACAACCAACCAAAAAACCCCAAGGCACTGCTTTCTCTTGCTTTTCATTCTTTAGAAGTTTTTTTGTTTTGGTTTGTTTTTTTGGCTAATAAAAATTACATCCCTGGAGGTTTTTAAAAAGAGATTGGACGTGGCCCTTAGTGCCATGATATAGTAATTGGAGTTGGATCAGGGGTTGGACTTGATGATCTTGGAGGTCTTTTCCAACCCAATCTATTCTATGATTCTATGATCACCATCTGAATTTAGTTTAAAACACATTTTAAACCATCCTGTTTTCTGTTAGTATTCCCAATGGAATAATAGCAAGAATTACCAAAGAGAGTAACATGGTCAAATTTGGAATTTACAGACCTCATTACCTCAATAAAGGAATTTCAGGGAAGGGGGAAGAGGGGGAAGAGGAGCAGTTTGATGCTTAGAGGACTAGAACCTTAAAAGAAGAAAACAACTTGAGAAAATAATCAGAAGTACTTCCTCATCATTGTTCTTTGCTTTAGCTTTAACTTCAGAAGGATGTTTTTTTTTTGTAGACACCTAGAAGGCTGTATTACAGCCCATTTTATTGGAGACAGGACTTACTGTTATAACAGCCTCGGTTTCATTACATTAGAAGTGGCAGAAATTCTTTGTCACAGAGAAAAAAAAAAAACATTAAAAAAAGTAGAAATCCTTCTTCCTCTTGTTTTCACTCATTGTCTGAGGAAGAATTTTTACCTATGAACTGTTAAAACATCTACACTTCCTTGGAAAAAGTAATGAAAACAAAGCACAATACAAAGTCAGAGTGAAGTAGGGGAAAAACCTTGATCAAGAAAATCAAGAAACAGAACAATTCCCAGAGCAGAATCTGACTACAGGCAGATAGCAGTTTTAAAATTATGAGACAGCTAGTTTTATATGTAGTACAAGCTATTTTTTTTGTTTTCTAAAAGTTGAATATATAAGGTAACAATGAAACAAACTATACAGCTAAGTGTTATATTATTTAACTTAAAAGCTTCAGTGTCTCATATATGTCCTGGTATACGATTACAGGCCATATTTTGATTAGATGTCCAAGAATTGTAGCTGTATAAACAGGAGAATAAAGCGATCTTAATGTTAAGTTAGTACTCAACTCAATTATTTCTCTTAGTGCTGCAGATCTTGTTTGTTCAACACACTTTTCAAAAGCCAAATACATCCCTGTCAATCATTTTTTTTTTTAATAAATGCAACAACATCAAATCTAAAAGGCCATGTCTAAGTTGCAATTAATTAATTACCCTCACTGATTCAATGATTATGTAATTACTGGGATTCACCTGAAACTAGATGAGGAAATAGACAGATATGCTCATCAGAATAACAGTATACAAAATTTAAGGTTTTTAACTTCCCACCCCCACCCCAAAACACACATTTTTTTATTCCATAATTGGAAGCCATCAGTAAGAGTCCATTCCCATTTGCATACAAGAATAATGGCAACCACAGAAGCACAAAAAAGTATGGAAAAATCATTTGCCCTCAACTTCCAAACTATGGAAAAATCATTTGCCCTCAACTGTCTCTACAGGTCGGTCAGTCTCACCTCACTGCCA
>NW_010302974.1:70564-71301 GCF_000700745.2 Antrostomus carolinensis | reverse complement strand
CCTGGCAGAGCCTGTAGTTCCTCCTCATGTCAGGTGTAGCTAACGCATCCCTTCACAGCAATGTTTTTACTAGACTAATAAAATGATCGTAGGACCCAGGTGGTGTCTCTGAGCTCTGCCCAGTAAATGGAAAATCCCTGGCAGAGCCTGTAGTTCCTCCTCATGTCAGGTGTAGCTAACGCATCCCTTCACAGCAATGTTTTTACTAGACTAATAAAATGATCGTAGGACCCAGGTGGTGTCTCTGAGCTCTGCCCAGTAAATGGAAAATCTGGAGGAGGTGATGTGTCCTGCCCATCCCAGAGGGCTGAGGAGCAGCTGCCCCAGGGCTGGTGGCCCATATCCCTGCAGGACTGCAGGCAGTTTGCTGGGTGATGGTGACGTGGAAGGGCTCATGTCTGCATACGTCTGTGGCTTTTAAATGCTGGGTGAGAAACCTGGCTGGGTACTTCATACCTGTGGTGTGTCTGCCCGGGCTGGGGTCATGGGGCTGCCACCAGGGAGCACCCCCCAGCCCCAGTGCTAGAGGCATCGGAGCCTTTCCAAGCCGTAGCATTAAATTATAGGGACGCTTGCTGGGGACACAGGCCAGCTGAGTGGATGCAGACCTACCACCACCTCTGCCTGGTGGAATGAGCACCTCTGGTCCCCAGTCCACAGGAGCTGTGCACAAGGCTCCAGCGATGACAGCCCGTCCCTGCTCATCAGCATGCTGTGAGGCCACCGCGGCTCCTGCT
>NW_010302974.1:57662-70528 GCF_000700745.2 Antrostomus carolinensis | reverse complement strand
AAGCTCCAGAGTGGTGGGAAGGCTCTGCCAACCCCAGTGCCCAGCTGTTCCTGCTGCTTCTGGCTGGACAGAGGTGGCTGAGCCCCACTCAGCTCCCCTGGGGAGAGCAGAGCTGTGAGCATCCCAAAGCTAGTGGCCAGCAGCTGCTGTGATACCCTATTTGCAGTGATGGCATGTCCCTCTCCCACGACCGTGGGGAGCCAGGCCAGGTCCCCAGACACCCTCTGGCTTAGGTCACCACCCCGAAGTCCAGGAGGCTGTGCACAGCTGACCCCACAAATTGCTGTGGGGCTGCAGCTCAGTCTCTCGACTGGCTGCCATTGAGCTGCAGCCCTGAGGTTTCCCTAGGGCTGGTGGGACCAACCTTCACCTGCTCTCCACGGGCTCTCACCGGCTGCAAGCTCAGCCAAGGATGGGGAAGAGCTGAGGGCTGTGTGGCTCTGGGGGACCGAGCACAGTGAGGTCTGCCTGACCCCAGAGATGACTGCACGCTGTGGTTCTCCCAGCCTGTTTATTTGTCCGGGCATGGAGGCAAAGTGTTCCCGCTATGCAAAGAGCGGGCGGAACGGGCCCGTGGCTTGCATGCCAAGCAGCCACCCATCAAAGCTGGGTTTGTTTGGCCACCAGCCCCCGGCAGAGCCATCGTTCCCGCCCTGCCTCACTTCCCTGCCTTGCTCTCCGGCTCTCTCACCAGGTTAAGCAAGTTGTCCAACTTTGCAATTTCCACCTCGGGGCCCTTCTTAACCTCCTGGCCTTTCTTCGCCTGTAAAGAGAGCAAACCTGTGAGCAGGGAGGACTGCGGGCATGGGGAGGGGTCTGGTGTAGAGAGGGATGCTGGACTGCTGTGTCCCAGATTGCAGCCCTTGGTGGGAGCAGATCCAGAGTGGGATGCACTTGCCTGTCCCTGTGTTTGAAGTCCAAGGGGCCATGAGATGTGTAAAAGCCTCCATGGGCTAGGGCAGGGCAGTAAGGAAGGGTTTGGGTGGGGATGGGAGTGTATCTGCTGATCTGCCATGACACAAACCCTCTTTTGCCCCTCTTCTCACAGCCCTTCTGAGCCCCATGGGACTGGACCGTGCTCTAAACCCCCAGGTTCTCCCCCCAGACCCCAGGGAGGTGCCAGTCATAGAATCATGGAACAGTTTGTCTCGGAAGGACCTTTAAAGGTGATCTGGTCCAATCTCCCAGCAGTGAGCAGAGACATCTTCAACTACATCAGGTTGCTCAGAGCCCCATCCAACCTGACCTTGAGTGTTTCCTGGGATGGGGCTTCTTCCACCTCTCTGGGCAACCTGTGCCAGTGTCTCACCACCTTCATTGTAAAAAATTTCTTCCTGATACCTAGTCTAAGTCTACTATCTTTCAGTTTAAAACCATTTCCCCAAGTCTTTTCACTACAGGCCCTGCTAAAAAGTTTGTTCCCATCCTTCTTATAGCCCCCCCTTTAAGTATTCAAAGTCCTCAATAAGGTCTCCCTGGAGCCTTCTTTTCTCCAGGCTGAACAGCCCCAAAATGCACAATTCCTAGGGGAGTTGCAGTGATGTGGATGTCAAAAACCTCCCCAAAATAGTCCCCCCATACCCATTCCATGCTCCTGGGGAGAGGGAGCCACAGGAGCAGGCATTGGCCCTTTTGCACCCAAATGTGTTTCCCCAGGAGGGCAGGTGGGTGCTGAGAGCCCCCAACCCTGGGGGATAAGGGAACCCCAGGTGGGCTGTTAGCTTGTCCCTGTGGGTCTCTTGCCCCTGGGCACACCCCAAACCTCCCATGGCACAGCATGTCCCTGTGCCTCATTGCACACTGTTGTGTGAACCTCAACACATGCCCCAGCATGAGCAGGGAGTTTAAGCCCTTCCCCAAGCCCCAGAGCACCCATCCCAACCCTCCCAGGGCCTCGCTCCCCAGTGCTACAGCAGACTGCCAGCATCTTGGGAGAAATCACGTAGCACAAGGGAAATAAGCCTGTCTGGTTCAGTCCTCACTTGCTTGGGAGCAGCAGGAGCTTCCAGGTCTGGTGGGAGATATGTCCCTGCTAAGGGTACCAGTGCCACTCAGTGCTTCAGGTAGAGTGTGTCCTCCCTGCTATGGGCTGCAGCATCAGTGCATTGCTCTCGTTGGAGCTCTGGGGCTTTGGGAAAGTGATAATCAGGTTTGGGCTCTCCAGATACATATCATGGCACACGCAAATGCAGCAGAGGACTTTTCCAACCTGCATTCAGCCCACCAAGCCCTCCTGCAGCTCAGCATTCTACCTTGCAGGGCTCCTCCAAAGCAGCATCCACCTAGTTGCTGCATCCTGTCACTCAGTGCTGCCTTCTGCTCACAGCCTTCCCCTTTACCAGCCTGCTAGCTCTTGCTTTGCCTCTGGAACTGGGGGTGGATCCCTGCTCTGAGGCTGTGAAGCTCCTCTGTGCCCAGCATGGCTCTGGGTACCTCAGAAAGCAGATGCCAAGCACAGGCGAGCAAGAGGGCTGGTACCCAGTCTGACAGGCAGGCTCAGGAGAGGCGGCAGCAGGTCCCCAACACAGTGGCACAGCAAGTGGGAACATCACAAACCAGGCTTGGAGACAGCCCAAGGAAAGCTGCTGTGCTGGCTCCTGGCATCCCCAAAGCATGGCCACTCCATGGGGATGCTCTTGGGAGGCCAAGGGAGCAGCGCACAGCATCTGAGCAAGGAGGCCACTTGCTTTCTTCTCTCCCTGCTTAGGAAAAATCAATTGTCCTCCCGCTGAATCAGCTCCTCTAATGGCCCTGGGTGCAGCAATTACAAACACGCACCTTTCCTTCAGTGCTGGAAAGAAACGCTGGGGCACAGCAAAGAGAAAGCGGTAGGGCTGCAGGGATCTTGCTATGTGTCTCCAACGAATGTGGTCATCGCTGAAGGCGCTGACTGCTGGGAAATAGGTCCCCAGAGGATCCCTGGGCTGCTCCCTTGTCCCAGCCCAGCACAACCCTGACAGAGCAGAGGCTTCCTTGGCTGCCAGAAGGCACAGCTGGGATGAAAGCTGCCCTGGGTAGGGGAATGGGGACATTTTGAAACCCCTCTGCTTCCAAGAAGACAGCCCTGCTCCTTGCTCAAGTGCTGGGATAAGCCAGGGTTGTTTTTATTTACCAAGTCCATCGATTGCATGCCGGAATGGAGCTGGTTTTTATTAACACTGCTTAGTGAGCAACGCCCTTTGTGGCTCTGGTCCGGGCATTAGGAGCGATGTTTGTACTAACAGCCCACGTCACAGCCGAGCATCTCTCTGAGTGAGAGCGTTGGGATAAACACAGCTGCTCGGGGTATTTCGGGACTTCGCTATTTCTGTGGAAAAGCTGCTTTGCTATCTGATGATGTTCAAAACACTCCCTTTGGCACCCTGTGTCACATGCAGCACCATACACAGGTCATTGGGACAGGCTAAAGGGGCAACTGCTTTGCTCAGTCAGGAAAAGGAGATGATGAAGCCATCTCCCACCAACTTAATTCCCTTCCAAGCCCTTCATTATCCCCACTGGCAGGGTTCAGGGACGGTCCCTAACTGATGCCCTCCAGGTAGTAACACCAGGTCGATGGGAACTGTGTCTGAGCCTTGCTGAAGTCACCAGCCACAGGCAAGGCTCAGTTCCTAGTTGCTGAGCTGTCCCTAAAACCTTGACTTTCACAGTCTCAGCTCCTTTGGTGCTTCTGAGCAAGCTGCAACAAAGCCACACGCAAGCCTGTAATGAGCCGTAACCGAACCAGAGCCCCAATTTAACGCCACATAACCAGGCAAGCAAGATGACACAGGGAAGGAAAATTACAATGTCCTTTTGGGGGCACTGGAATGGAAAGTTTCCCTTTATTCCTCCATCTGCTTTTCCCGGGGCGGCTGTGTATGTGAGCTGGCTGTGCCACTGCAGGCTGTCTGACAGCACCACCACGGCATCCGCCTGGATGCACGCAGCAGCTTCCTACAAATCCAGGGGCTTTGCCTGTGTCAGGCCTCTGAGGAACAGCCCTTCTTGGAGCAGAGCTGCTGGAATTTCCCAGAGCACACGTGATGAAGGGAAGCATCACCTCCGTGCACAGCTGCCAACAGGCTCTCCCTCCCGTCACATGCCATGGCCAGCTGTGGAAAGGGGCTTTGCCACCCGGCATGTAGCTGAGCCTGTCCTCTGCCTGCATCCCTGCTTACACCACATCCATGGGGCTCATCACGAGCTGAGAGGGAGCCGGGGCAGAGCATCCACCCCACAGAGCTGACAGATGCAGAGCTGAGCTTACATGGGAGGTCTGCCCCCGAGGAGCTCATTGAACGGATACCGGAGCTGCTCACAGCAGTGTTTTCATTGATTTTATCATCAGCAGTTCCCAGTAGAAGAGCAAAATGCTGTTGGCTGAAATGGTGATGAGGGATGCATCAAGAAAGCTCATGTCAGGGGCAGAAAAGGCTTTGCAAGGGGATGGTCTCTGCCCTGTTGAAAGGGCATGACCTCTGAGAGGTGAGCTGTGGAACAGAACAGACCTCCTACGTGTCCCCATGCTGATGTGTTCATGGCCAAGTCCCCCACTGCCCTCACACTCCCTTTGCCTTATCCCCAGGCTGTGCTCTGGCTCTCCAGGCAGGGAAACCGAGGCCTGGGGCTCCTGGCCTTATTGGCAGAGGGGACACAACTGCTGCAGGACCCTTGATGGTCCTCTCAGTCACAAAGGTGAGAACTGACACTGGAAGCATGGGGTGTAAAATGACTGAGGTGGAGCTCCAGGGGTGAGGGCAGGGAAGGACACGGACCAGGATGAGGACTGGCTATTTGAAGACCCCAGATCCATTGCCCTGGGAGCCCTAGCCCCAGATCTTCCCACACTGACACATACTGAACTCTACATCCAGGATATGGGAGTCATTTAAACTGGATTCCCTGTGTCTTGGCTGATGCCTTCATTCCCTTGCTGAACAGTAAACCGCTGAGTTAATAAAACTCTCCCATAAAAGCCTTGATGCTGGTGCTTTGCAGCATCCTTTTTTTTTTCCCATTGGTGGAATAATCATAAAACATCTGCTGTAGGGTTTTGATTAAACAAAGCAAAACATGTTTATGTTTTAAAGTAGCAAGGAAGTCAGCCATGCTGGCATGAACATAGACAGGAAAGTCCCCAGAATTTCCCCGGGAGCAGAGAGGACCCTTCCCCTTGCTGAGTCCTGGCCAAGGGGAATAGGCCTGGCTCTACCCTGCTGCTGTCATGACAGAGTGTCCCAGTCCCTGCCATTCCTGTCAGGATGGGATTTCTGGGCACAGCTGTGCTGGGACAGGATCTGGCCATGTTACAAACCAGCCCAGTGAGCTAGGACATCAGCTTCCCACGCAAAAGGAGTTCAAGCTTTTACAGACTGATTTTGAAGTGAGTGAGAAGCTCCAAGAAGCCATCAACAAAGCTGTCCAAAACTCCTACCCTTATTATCCTCGGTGGGAAGGGGCATACAGCCTGATAGGACTTCAGAGGTAAATTGCTTCTGGAGAAGATGTTTTCTTGTTCTTTCTGCTCTGCTTAGGGGTAGGTCAAGGAGACAACTCTAGAGTAAGGGCTCTTCCCTTAGAAAACATACCAGCGATAGGTCAAGAAAATTAAATGAATGAAAGCAAAGAAGAGACTTCCCTGGAACACTCTGTTACAAGGAAACCCAAACTCCTTCATGAACTCAGCAAAATTTTCCTCACTGGCTGCCTGAGCCAGCAACCAAACATGCATCAACAAAGGTGTGGGATACAACCTGCAGCCCTGAAGCCTTCCAAAACCTACCCTGTCATGGTCCTATTGCAACCAGATGCTGTTATATTGTGGGTAAAGCTGAGAGTTACGCTGAGCCGGGGATGATGTCTGTGCCAGGACCACTTTTGGGCTCTCAAGAAGCCCATTTCATAGAGCAGCAACGTGCTTATCAACCATGGAGAGCCTTGAGTCACAGTCACAGCCTGCTTTGACAGCATTGCTCCTGGCCCATGGAAGGATTAGCTGACAGACTGGAGATAAGGATTTAGGCTTATTTTGCTACTGTTTGGAAATAAATGACGCAGGAAATGTTCTGCTTGCAGAAAAGCCCAGGGGATGGTTGGGGCGTTCAGGCATCAGCAACCGCACAGGATCATTGGCCTCAAAGATGCTCATCCCTCCAGCTTCATCTGAAACCTCTTCTTTTCAGGGCAAGCACCTCTCCTTGCTCTAACTCACATATTTGACTCAGAGATCTCTGCTAGCACCTGCATCAGACCATGCCAAAGCTTAGCAGAGCAGACAGGCCTTGTGGCCCCAGGTCACCTGCCCTTGCTTGCTGGAAGTCCCCAGTGAAGCCATTGGAGCCAGCAAAGATACAGTGTTGGGACCAGCTTGTGGCTCAGCAGCATGCATCTGCCAGTAAAGGTGTGGGACCAAAGGTCAGAGATATCTGACAGGCAGGAGATGCCAATAAAATTGGATCAGACCTGGAAAGGGGCTGGGAGTATAACTGTGAATAAACCAGAGGAATTGGGTGACATGCAGAGGATGTGGGCAGGGATCACCTGTACCTGAATGGTGGATACCTACTTGCAACACACCACACGTGCTTGCAAACATCCATGGGAGAGGGGAGAGATCATTTGATGGGAAGGACAGGCTCTGCAGCAGCAGAGAGCTAATAGCAGGGTCAAACCTTCATCCACAGCCACAAGGGAGGACAGCCATCACCCCACACCCTTGCTCACCCTCCTTGCAGTGTTCTTTGGCCAAGCAAAAGACATGCACACAGGGAAGCCAAACCCTTACCCATGTTTTTTTGGCAGCCTCCAGCAAAAGCTGTGGAGGAGTTTGGCTTTTGCTTTCGTGCTGATCTCTACTGACCCTCAGCAAGGAGCTCAGGAAATACTAAGCAGTGAGCCTCTTAAACAGGTTGTGGCAAGTTGTGCTAACAGGATTTAATGAAGCATTGAGAGTGCCCTCTGAAAGCACTTGTGAGCTGGCCTGATCCAGCTGTATACCCTGGCTGAGCACGGGAGGCTGCTAAACTTTATAGCCCATCTCACAGTGACTGCAGTGCAGAGCCTGCCTGGTCTCACCGAACCTGGGCACAGGGGAGCATGAGGAGGGTGCTGGTGGGCACCGTGGGGTGCAGGTCAGGCAAGACCAGGCTTACCTAAGGGCTGAGAAAAGCTTAGCACCAGGATCTTCTGCTTGGGCTGCCAACAAAGTGATTTGGCTTCCAGCCATGCTGTATTTTCCCTGTTCTTGCTAATTCCAGAGCCATGAGCAATGTTTCTGATAGGCCACTAATTTAACCATCTCAATCCAGCCGTTAAGAAGACCACGTGTAGCAGCCATGCATGAAAATTTCAGTGAGCAAGGCCAAGCTGAGCACAGACAGAGCCTGTGGTGGTCACCACAGCTCCTCTGAACTGTGCATTAGAATGACTTGTTAACTCCTTCTGAATTTATCCAAGTACCAGATGCAGAAACCCACCAAAACCATTGAAAAAAGTTCAACCTCTGCCTTTCCTGTATCTGACACTTATGGGTTCAAAACAGGGATGTGGTCACATCCTCAGTTCATGTACCACCAAAAAAAAATATCTTTAAAGTAAAGGATAAGTTTTAAAGTTATCAAAAGACATCATGGTTTGAAACAGGCCAAATGAGCAAATACCCTTAACTCTTCCCTGGACAGTTGCTGTGATTAGGAAGCATCAGCAACAGGCTCTCCGCTCCTTCAGGAGGTCACACTGGGTTTTGCCAGCCCTGGAAACAATTTGGCCACAATCTAACTATGAGCAATTGTGTGTGTGTGTGAGAGATGGAGAACAGCTTCGCCTTTGGGCATCATTACCCTCGGTCACTGAGACAAGCCAACAGCAGCCGCCTCGAACAGAGCAGCTTGATGAGATGATAAATTCCTCACAAGGTGCATGGAAAAGATTTTCAGTCATATCAGTTCACAGATTTAGTGCTAAGCACTGAGAAAAATCATTGCCTGCTCAGTGTACAAGATAATTACTCTTCCCTGACCTGCAGAGTCTTCATAAAAGGGCTGAAGTGGAGTAAAAAGCCCAAAAGCTTTTGCCTCCAGCCCAGGGGGTCCTGGTGGTGCAAACCACCGTTGGGCTAGGAACAAAGGGATGGGATGCTTTTTCCTTCACCTCCCCAGGGGACAAACAGAGCATCCTCCACTGTCCTCAAACGCTGGATCCAGCCTGGCTTGGTTCAGACTTTCTGAAGTGCCGTCTGGCTCTTCCGGATGGGATGGATTACTTTAATTAGCTCTTAGCACCGCTCCCTGGGAAGCCCTGTTACCCAAACAGCCCATGTGCTGCCTGTTATAACGGCATCAGCTGGAAAGGCTGTTGGGGGCCTAATGATTTCGCTGTGGGTTCTCTCAGAACCAAGCAGTGGGGAGGAACTGAGAAGTGGGGTTTAGTTGAGATTGTCCATACAAACCACTAGATAGGTGATACCTTGGCTTCTAGCTTGACTGTTCAGCCTGGAAAAAGAGAAGGCTCCGTGGAGATCTTATAGCGGCCTCCCAGTACCTGAAGGGGCTACAAGAAAGCTGGGAAAGGACTTTTCATAAGGGCAGTTAATGACAAAACAAGGGGAAATGGGTGTTAGCTGAAAGAGGGGAGGTTTAGATTAGATATTAGGAAGAAATTCTTCACTGTGAGGGTGGTCAGACACTGGAACAGGTTGCCCAGAGAAGCTGTGGATGCCCCCTCCCTGGAAGTGTTTAAGGCCAGGCTTGATGAGGCTTTGAGCAACCTGATCTAGTGGAAGATGTCCCTGCTGATGGCAGGAGGGGTGGAACTGGACGATCTTTAAGGTCCCTTCCAATCCAAACCATTCTATGACTTCAAATACTGCTGCAATTCTAGTGAAACGCAGACACCAAACCTCAATGCAACCTAAAAATGCCGAGGCTTCCCTAGCTCTTGTGCCTACCACGAGAAGCCATATCTGCAGCACCTCTTTACTTGGGCTGTCAGCCCTGCAGTGAGAGGCTCAGGCAGACACAGCACCCATGGGCATGTACATCAAACCCATCCAAAGGGGCAAAATCAAGGAGCTGCCCTGTGGTGCACAGGGACCCCACCAATCTTAAGCTTCAGCCCTTGATGCCATCTGGCAGGTAGCGCTGTCAGCCACCCAGCAACATCTCTTTATCGCTCAGCATCTCTTATTTTTCTCTTACTTCAGCTTTAGTGTTTTTGCATGACAGCTCAGTAAGCTATTACAGATAGAGTTTAATAAAAGCAACCCAACCCAGATGAGAACATGCAGTAGCTGCAATACATTGGTACTGCTGTTATCTCACAGAGCATAGCATCTCATGCAAGATCATTTGCAGGTGTACAAACAGTGTATTTTAAAAAGTTGCGATTTTTTTCCAATCTCTCTTTCTCTGGCCACCACTGTTAAAATATATATATTCCCTGTAATCACCTTTAAAACTGTCTTTATAAAGTCCAGCTACTGTTTCTCTCTTACCACTGAGCTTTCTTTAAAGCTTTTGTCATGCCATTTTTTTATATAACTCAAAAATATTTGCATATGAAGTATATTGTTGTTTGCTACTAATGTGAGAGTATGTTAATATACTTCACTCTGGATACATACAAGTACACTGGAAACTGAGTTTTCCTATAAATAGACATGAAAATAAATGTTTTCACTCACAGATGCCCATATTTAATAACATTAAATGCCAATGGCATGAAAGATATATTACAACTGATACTGTTCTGCTTACTGAAATAGCTCAGTCTGCAATTTAATGTCAGGCCACAATGCTCTCTCCCTCTCTCCTGCTTTCCATGACTGCACTTGAACTCAGGGACGCTCCAGAAATAGCACCAGATATTTCAGCTGTGTGAACAATTGTGTCATCTCGACAACACGCTCTCGTGTGTAGGTTTCATTTAAATCACAGTGTTACCTGGAGCAGGGCTAGGAGAGGTTAGTCCACTAGTCCACCCTGGTCCATGGTGGGAGCAGCTACTTTTAAATTGCTTCTGACAGATGTTTGTCCAGCACTTGACCCAGTCCTTGGGGTGCCCAGCACAACGTGCCCGGGGCAGTAGATTGTCACGCTCTTACTCCCACCACCTGCATGGCCATTTCTTCTGAAAACCCCCTGGGACAGCACTGCCAACACATCTCCTGGTGATGGCTGCCATCACATCCCTTTCACACACACTGACACCCTTTCCCTAACCCTTTTGCTGCTGTCTTATAACCTCAGAGTGCTTCCTTGCTCACCCACTAGCCTGGGATCTCTTTAGGGGTGCACATCTCTCTGCATCTCCCTGCTTCCAGTCACCACGTTGTCCTTGCTGCTCTCCTGCTCCTCACATCTGTCAAGCCTGGTAACTGCTAAGCAGCATGGCAGGATCAGCTCACGTGTGCTGCTCGCCCCTCTCTTGCCCATGCTCTTCAGTACAATGCCTCTGCTGCAGCAGGGCACCGATAGCAAGTGAGATTTTTTTTTTTCTCTGTTCACCTTCCTGGTTGATTATTCCTACCTCCTTTCCCATCTCCTCCTATTTTTCCTCTGTCCTCACCAAAGTACATCCTGTTTACTTCAGTCTGTGTCTCCCATTTGCCACAAGTTAAATGACTTGCACAGCTTCTCTCCACTTGCTGCACAGGAAACGGCCAGACAAATGATAAATGCCACAGAAACACACCCAGGTCTGGAAACCGCACACGCTATTAGTCTGGACTACGTGGGACGTCACGCTAAATCGCATCAGCTACGACGGAGTTATGCTGCAGCATGCAAATCAGGGCTTAAAAGGGGTCAGCAAGGAGCTGGACGCAGGACAAGCACAGGAAATCCTGCAGCTAGAGATGTTGCTCTTACCCAGGATCCAGCTCTGTTACAGCAGCTGAGAAATCCCTCACCCCAGAGACAGACAAGGCTCAGCTGTAATCCACCACAGTGCCCCTTTGCCCTGGGAGCTCCTGGTTAGTAGCTTTGCTGGTGTCTGACCTGTCCTGAAGACAGACGTGGCACAGGCTGCTTGGTGGAGGATGCTCATTGCTGCCTGTTGGGACATCTCCTCTCCAAGCCTGCACAGCCCGCAGTGACACTGGGGTTGTGTTACATGCTCCCCATTCACGTTCACAGTGACCCAATGGCACTGGACTGTCCATAAGCATCTGAGTAAGAGCTGTACAGAGAAGAAGAGCATTCAAACTGGACCAACTGCAAATGCAAGGCCCAAGGACTGCGTAGCAGCCAGAAGCACAGAGGATAAAACAACACATGGGAAAGCCAGTGATGTGCTGAGAGACAGCTCAGGGAGTTCCCTGAGGAACCTGCACCTCTGGAGCACCTTGCTTCCTTCTGGGAGATGCTTCCAGCAGTGAGCAGATCTGCCCTGACCTGATCAACAACTGCTCTGTTGGAAGCAACCCAAGACAGACTTGAATATCAGCTCCTTGGCACACAGTGATGGGGATGGCGCTGGGGCTGGGGATCCTCCTGTCCCAGCAGCAGACAGATTCCACATGCACCCATGACCTGTCCTACCCGTGTCTCACTCTGGCCCTGCCACCCAGGAATATGGGGTCTCCTGGGTCCTGTTTGCAGACAAATATGAGGTGCACCCTGACTAAACAGCAGATCTAGAGCCTGTGTTCGGGTAAGCTGTCCGGGCAGGAGGCAGCCATTTTAATGATAATCCGGTCTTAAGATGCTGATCTGGCTCCAGCCCAAGTCTTTGTGGTAAGCTCCTTGACATCCTGTTTAGAAAAGCATTATTAAAATTTAATTGCTTCATGCATATATTGCTGTTTTAATTATAACAGAAGCAGAAGAGAGATGCGAGCAGTAATCAATCTCTCTGATGCTAATACATATCTGAAGAAGGAACTGGTCATGGGAAAAGCCAATCCAACATCATCTATGGAAACCAGAGGGTTATATTGCCAGTGACTGTCCATGCTGCCAACAGCACAGTCACAGTGTGGCCAGGGGTGGCCTCCCTAAACTGCTCTTTGCTTTGAGCCACTGACCAGGAGGTTGCACCTGAATTAATTTTACATGTTTGCTGCTGTGCCTCTGTTGTGCCAAAATGTAATTACTTCAGTGTCATACACCAGTTAAACCCATCTGCTCAGCTGGCTCCTGAAACTAATGGAGCTTCTTTGCAACAGAGTATTGCAAAACAAAGGCAGGTTGTGAAGAAAACAATGTAGAAGTCAATAGGTCCTGAAGGTAAGCACTTCCCAAGGTAATCTCGCCATTGCTCAGCAAGTCCCATCAGCACTAAAGATGGAACAAGGTTAACCAGCAGCTGACAGCTTCAGCAGTACCGTGGCCAAGCTGGCAGCAGCAGCTACCTGAAAACTGATTGCCAGATTTAAGGACTAGCAGGATCCTGTTAGCAGAGGTTAACTGAAACTGATGCACATGCCTAACACTACAGTGGACAAATCTGCTACATTAAGAGAGCCACGGTGGTAAGAAGCCTGTCCCCTCACTGAAGCTGAAAGCCTCCATGTAACAGCAAACACAGTCTGATCCTCACTCCTCTCTCTGTGTTGCTGGAGATGGGACAGAGGGAAATGGCTGGGGCAATGCTGCCAGGCAAGCAGCTAGCAGCTTGTCCTGGAGGGCCCTTGGAGGAGGCATCTCCTTGGTGGAGATGGCAGAGATCTTGCCACATCTGGATACCACTTGTGACTGCAGGTTCCCCCAAGTGTGGTCAGATCATCGTCTCAGTAGGGGTCATAGAATCATAGAATAGTATAGGTTGGAAGCGACCTTAAAGATCATCCTGTTCCAACCCCCCTGCCATCAGCAGGGACACCTTCCACTAGACCAGGTTGCTCAAAGCCTCATCCAACCTGGCCTTCAACACTTCCAGGGAGGAGC
>NW_010302974.1:53053-57629 GCF_000700745.2 Antrostomus carolinensis | reverse complement strand
CCACCCTCACAGGAAAGAATTTCTTCCTAATATCTCATCTAAACCTCCCCTCTTCCAGTTTAAAGCCATTTCCCCTTGTTCTGTCACTTCCTGCCCTTGTAAAAAGTCCCTCCCCAGCCTTCCTTGTAGCCCCTTCAGGTACTGGGAGGCCGCTATAAGATCTCCCTGGAGCCTTCTCTTCTCCAGGCTGAACAGCCCCAACTCTCTCAGCCTGTTCTCATAGGAGGTCATTTCTTCCCAGACTCTTCTGTTTCCATTCTCATCTGAGACCATGCACAGATCCTCCTGATATCATCCCAGCGTGAGGAGTTCCCTGAAACCCAGATATGTTGTTAGGCTGCAGGTCTGGGAGGAAGCAATAAAAGCTGAACAAGAACTTAGTGAGGTTTTGAGAGGTCTCAAGATGGCAACCAAAATTGTTCTTCTTCACCATTGCTGAGGAGATGACTAAACTGACCTACAAGAATGGTGGAAGCAATTGCTTTGCAGAAATAAAGTCACAGCTCCCACCTATATCCCATGGTGGTTTCTCCAGGCACTTTGCTGCTCATGCTCTGCTCCCTCACTGCAGGGGAGTGCTCAGCATCATTTGAGAGCTGGGTGAAACGCAGCCCAGTGGGTGATAAGCCCATTGCACTGCTGCATGCCTGACACTGCATAAGTGCCTCGGCATCAAGAACAATCCCGAAAATATATATTTTCACAGCTGGCAACCAAGCAGGAAACAAAAGAAAGACAGAAAGGGGACACTTGTGCTCAGAAAATTAAATCCAAATTTAATTCCAGTAATTATACTTTCATTAGCACCCTATTTGCCATAAAGATGCATAATATCCCTAAGTGAGAGCTGCAATTGCTCCGACGGTGCGAAGAAGGTAACTGGGGAAATAGTGCCAGCCTCTCCCTAGCCTGTAAAATCCTTAAGAAGCCTGGATCATTGTGAATGGTTGTTGTTCATAATTTAACTTCCCCAGCAACCACCTGTAAACGAGCCAGAAATCCAGTGAGAGCAGTAGAGAACCTGTAATGGAGATGATTTATTCCAGAAATCCCTGATTTAACCATAGATAAATGCAATGTTTCCTATATGACCATCTGGGGCTTGGCTGCTATTGTGGCAAGCACAACATGAGCCAAACTCACCTTGCTCCCTGCTGAAATCACACCACATTGCAGCCGTGGGATTACTGATTGGGTTGGGCTCATTAACATAATTCTGAGTCCTTGGAGGGCAGGAACTTGGTCTGGGCTCTGCACTGACACAGGATCAAGCACAGCTGAAACCAGCCTAGGCAGATATTTTTGGTACTTTGTGAAGGTCTTCAATGAATTCACCTCCTTGATTTCAGCCCATCTCTCCAATGTTTCAAGGTCATGTGGAGATCTGATGTGATGTCTTGCAAAGTCCTTGTGACCTTTCATGCCACCAGGCCCTCTCAAGACTTCATAAGTGGACTCTCTGCTAGATCATCCAAGGAATGAATGGGAAACTTGAAATGCTAGTGAGGACACCAAGCAAGCCCCCAGAAAAAATCTTCACACTTTTCTGAGATATCATCTCAATTACTCCACTGAAAACTGCTTTTGGGGCTGATTTTTCAGCCTGTTACTCTTCCCACTTCTGTAGTAACCTTTGCAATCTCCTTGCTTAGCTCAGCCATGCACTTGTCATGTGGGTTGACATCAAAAGTCTGAAGAAAGGCAAGCATACAACCACAGGAGCAGGTTCCCTCAGGTAAAGCCAAGGATGGCTACGGAGGCTGAGGATGAGAGCCACAATCAGGCCCTGTGTAATGCTATGGCATAAGAGTAGCTGTCAGTCTAGTAAGAAGCCTAAGTGTTCGATACTTCCTGTCATACAACAGACAAAGCTTCAGCAGATTTTCTCCAGAAGGCTGCAACACAGGCAGGCAGCTCCAAGTCAGAATGTGCTAATTAAGAAACACAAGGTGAGTGTTAATGAAAGCAGCTTTGGGAGGTGGGAGGAAGTGAAGAAGGTAAACCCCTCTCATGTCCTGTCCCCAGTGCTATGTGGTGCCATGTCCTCAGTCACTGGAAGAAAGGAAAGGAGCTTTCTAGGGAGGAAAGAAGACAAGGAGATTATGACTTTGCTGGCCCAGGTGCTTCAGTTCTCTGCCCCTGGTGATGAAAAAAAGACTGCAAAAGGTCTTCATTTTCAGCTAATGGAGAGGAAGGTTTCATTTTCACCTATGGAAAGAGAGGCAGAAGGTAGTTTAAGGGCTGAACCAAAATGTTAATAAAACAGAGAGAGTCTGGTCCAGAGTCCAGCAGAGACTACCCAGATTGTTGAAGGCTGGAGGATTTTGCACTGTGGAGATACTAAGGGTGCTGGGCTTGTTCAGCCTGGAGAAGGGATGGTTTTGGGTGACAGAAGAGAAGCCTGCCAGCACCCAAGAGGAGGATGTCAGGAAGACAGAGACAGGCTCTCTACAGGGATGTGCAGCAGCAGAATGAGGCACAACAGCCATAAACTGAAGCAGGGAAGGATTTAATGTGACAAGAAAGCTTTTCTCCACAGTGACAGTCAACCACTGGAACAGGGCATCATAGAATCATAGAATCATAGACTGGTTTGGGTTGGAAGGGGCGTTAAAGACCATCCAGTTCCAACCCCCCTGTCATCAGCAGGGACACCTTCCACTAGACCAGGTTGCTCAAAGCCTCATCCAGCCTGGCCTTGAACACTTCCAGGGAGGGAGCATCCACAACTTCCTTGGGCAACCTGTTCCAGTGTCAGAGAGGCTGTAGGATCTCCAGACTCAGAGATTTTCAAGATAAGCCTAAGCCCTGAGCAACCTTGTCTGATCTCAGTGCTGACCCTGCTTTGAGCTGGAGGTTGGACTAGAGACCTCCCAACATCCCTTCCAGCCTGAACATGACCATGGCTCTTCAATCCCAAGATGTTCTCCAAGTGTAAACTGAAGGATGAGTTTTGCAGCTCTACCCTACTCTGCTCTGCTCTTATTGCAGACGGCATTTCTAAACAAATGTTCTCTTAACCATATATTGCTGACAGCGTCAAGACTCATGCAGAGCAGTCCAGCCCTTAGTGGGGCAATTTTAGCCCCTGGGGAATGCTGACACACTGTTAGAGGGGACAAGCTAGCACCCTCCTCCCAGGGTATTCAAAGGTCAAGGAAGACTTATAGACCAGTTTGAATGTTGGTTTTTAGAGGGGTAAAGAGAAGAAGAAGGTCTCGCAGTGAAAAATGACAACCACGAAGCACTGGAGAAAACCTGTGGAAAGCAGGAGCCTGAGGCAGATGGGCAGAGGACCAAGGAGGAAGCTGGACTAAGAGTCTGTGAGAGGTGGCACTGCAGGGATCAGAAGGTGAGGACTGTTTCTCCACGCTTACTGACAAGTGGGAAAGATCCAACATGACATAAGAAGGGAGCTTATATGATCCCAGGCATATGGGGCAAGTATATCTTTTGCCACTCGGCTTATTTCAATGGCAGAAAAGGGATAACATTTATTTAATGTCTACCCATGCTCACTGTTATTGTAACACATTGTCTCTGACTGCTTACAGTTTGATTGTTTAATATATAAGCTAATAAATAAGCCAGAACCAAGAGAACTGAAGATTTCAGGAGTCTGTAAATCTCTTCATTTACAGCTACCTGGCCTGTTCCAAGCTGTGATTACCTCTTTATAAAAGCTATGAATCTCTATAATGCAGACTGTCATTCCCTGATCATTTCAAAAAGATCAAAAGCAGAAGCAGATTTAATAGATTTTAAGCCCGGAAATAACTGTTATGATTCACACAGCCTCAGTCAGTAAACTCATCACACCAATGACTCCTCTTGGAGCTACAGCACATCTTTCAGTAAAATACAAGGAGTATTAATGTACCTGAATGAATTTGAGGAATGCAGACAAGCTAGTGCCATGCTAAATATGTGTGCTCTAGTCCTTGTTTGAAGTTGGTCAGCGGCCAAATCCCATTATATCTGTTTCACCTAATTTAAAGAGCATCCCACCATTGCAAATCCCTTCCCATGCAGGTGCTTTTAGGGTGAGATCAAGTTATGGCTTAATTTATTTGTGAAGTCATAAAATGCTCCTTGAAGTTATGTTTCCCAGACCTTAGATCAACCCTCTTACTTTTTCCAGACTCAGTTTGCATTTTTTATCAACCAGTCACCTCCACTCAAATGTCAACCCTGCATTTGTCCACTGTAGCTGGCGATGGATTTGGTAATGACAGTCCCAAACATGGAGCCCTGGTTTTGCTCCTGCTCTGAATTACCCCAGTGAGGTAGTCAGACTCCCTGCTTGGCTTGGTGTTTCAGTGTCACACTGGGAGCTCATGCTTTCCTTTATAACCTTCAAGCCTCTTTCAGCATCTCCAGTTCCAGGATGCAGCCCCAGAGCTGCGAGGGCAGTTTTCACAGGATTTATATCCACCCTTTGCTTCTGCCTGTGCTCTGATGGGCATTGGTGCAACAACACTGTGGTACCAAGTCATCTGGGTTGGCCTCTGAGACTGTCTTGCTGCTGGTGCTACTCACTTGTCCGCAACACTCACTCACATCTGACATTGACAGC
>NW_010302974.1:5032-53014 GCF_000700745.2 Antrostomus carolinensis | reverse complement strand
TTGCTAGAGTCACCCCTACCAGCCAGACATCCCTGCCTACAGTTACCTTTAAGGATCTGCTGGTCCCAGCTCACTTTAACTGAATCCATGCGGGTTTTCTGTAGTGCTTTCTCTTTTAAACAGGATGATTATTTTTAAAAGAAAGTCCACACTGAACCATTATTTCAGGCTATAAATAATATCTTGCAACAGATTTACCAGAAACCTCAGTCAAACAATATTTGCCAAGCAATGCTGAAAGCCCATGAAGTAGTAAGTCCACAGGGAGCGTGGTGGTGTTTAAGAGGTCTCACGTTGGTAGAGAAGCAATTCTTTCTGAAGCAGGGGAAACAGCTTGATTGCAATTCTTAAGTTTCCCCTAATTCCCTCAGCCACATCACATAATGCATGGCACTGCTGTAGCAGCTTTCAGCCCAGTCCACCCAAGACTTTTACTAACTCAGGGCTTACTCACTCGCAGGTAGGAGCAGGGGCAAGGCATGGTCAGTGGTTTCACTGCAGCCTACAGAAAGCAAAAACCGTTGCTGTGAAGCACTGTGAATCACGGAGACACAGGCTGTACCTTTTCCAACGAACCCCTGCCAGTGACTCGAAGCTGAGTAAGGGGCAGGGACAGAGAGGAAGGGACAAGCCAATTGTCTTTTTCTTGGGAACCCCTGCCTAGCCTGTGACCACAACTGCTAGGACTGTTTCAGAGATGAAGGAACTGAGGGCTGGAGCTTTCTCTGTCAAGCCCACCCTCTTTCTTCCTTTGCAGGTGTGGTGTCCCATTTTTTTGTGGCTTTTCTGAGTTACAGTTCAGACTAACCTTGACTCTAAGTGAAGATCTGACTGATTGCAGAAGACTTTGCCTACAGCACCAGCCTCTAAAAAATCATGCCTGGCAGCACATCCCTAGCTATGAGCAGGGTACAAACACCCTAAAGAATGAAATTTCACCTTGGCATTTTTTCCCCTGCTAGTGCAGAAGGGATGACAGATCCCTCTGCAAGTCTTTGTCCCTACAGCCACCCCAGGAACTGCACTTCAGGCCCGAGCTACCCCAGCTCTCCTCATTGTGGGAGCAAGACCCACACGCCTCTCCCTCACTGGTGCTTTGTGAGGCTGGGCTAAGTGAGAAGGCACCTTCACAGCCCTGCCTTTAGCCTCGTGGTAGCAAATGAGCAGAAGTTTCTCAGGCTTCCATGTCCTTGTGTATCCCAAGTTTCCTAGTCCCCAGGTCACAAGAGCCATTTAGCTGGTGTTTTTACAGCAGAGCTTTTCTTCTTGAACAAGCAGTTGTAATTGAAACCCAGTCCATCAGCCTTTTGCTCTGCTCTATTACAAACTCTAACCATGCAGCAAAGCCTGGTGCACTTTCTTTTTTTTAATGACATGAAAGACACTAAATTATTAATTTCCTGCACTCCCACTGGACATTCTTTGGTTGCTGAGGCCAGATAAAATGAGAGCCTTTTCCTGGCTTAGCAGGTTCCTTCAGTGTAGATCAAAGCAGGAGGCCTAATCCTGGAGAGGGATGAGCATCGTCCAGTCTCACAACTGCATTTGCAAAAGCAGCTTCTGGTCATTCTGGTTTTGGTGCCTGACTTCTGACAGCAAGTCAATATAATCATCAGAAAGTCAGAGGAAGCAAACAAATAAGAAAGCAGAGACTGAGCAGTGCTCACATCAACGATCCTTCTGTACTCCTGGGAAGGAACCTTTCCCCTTTCCTGCAATCCCTAGTCTGCAGGACAGCTGATACCAGCAACTGGGGAGATGCCTGCTGTGGTTGAGCAAGGCATGGCAGGGAGATGCAATGTGCCTTTTATTAGCTCAACTAATATACATCTGGAGAATAAAAGACAAGGTTTAGGGCACATGCACTTCTCTTTTCTTCCCAGGTATATTTGTTTGCCTAATAAAGGGTGTTAATCTGTGCCCACAGGCTTTGACTTGCTTATGGTGTATGAGACCACCCTGGCTACAACAGCCCCAGCCCCTTGGGAAGGCAACTGTTTTCACATCGGCTTGACCTAATGGCCTTAATCTAAAGCATTTATCTTGGGGAATTTCAGAGGATGATAGGGATCAGAAAGCTGAAAAAGGTAAATGTAGTAACTATCCTAAAAAAAGAGAGTCACAGACCCTTCAGTTTAACCTCACTTCTCAGCAGATGAGTGGAACAAGCCAACAACCTGTAAATGCCTGTGAGGAGATGCATTACAGCTAACACAGATTTGTACCAAAGAAGTCGCGCTGAACAAATCTGATTTCTTTTTGCAACAAGTTAATAGACCTTGTGGACAGGAAAGACACAGAAGTCATTAATCTCAACCTCAGGAAGACTTCACCATTGCCTAACTTGATATTCTGATCCTCAAGTGAGGCAAAAGAGATATAGATATAAAGTAGAAGCTAGTAAGACTCAGCTGACTAGCTATACCCAGAGCTGTCAGCACAGAGTTTTGTGCAACCCTCTTGACTCCATGGTCTGGAGGGGATCTGGTCAGCATTTCTGTTAGTGCTTGGACACTGGGACAGATGGGAAGGCTGCAGGTGTCCAGGAAGGCAGGACTGGAATTTGAAATTACTTTGCTGGACCAGAGATGCGACCTGGAAAACTCGTACGTGATTTAAAAGGGACAAATGCAAGAATCTGTGAGTGAGCAGTGACAATTCCCTGCACAAATACAGGGTTGTGGGGAGGGAGCGTTCTGCCATCAGGGCTGGGGTTAGAGGGATAACCACCTGGATGGGACGTGGCACTCTAGTGCTGCTGTGAAACAGTCAGAGCTGTCCCACTGCAGAGAAAAGGGAGCGTGGGGAAGGCGATGGGAGAGATACACCCATAGGACACCATGCAGCAAGGGCACAGCTCATGGGGACACAGTCTGGGGATAACAATAAGGAGATTTCAGTCCATTGGGCTGGGAGGTGGGAAACACAACCCTGCCTGGGCAGAACAGGTCTCTGCACTGACCAGGACCCTGCACTGGGTGAGGAGCTCAGACACTGCCTGCACTGGGAGCAGTGGGATCACAGGTAGCTCCCTGGAGGGACGTGGCAGTAGGGGAGAGCACAGGATCTTTGCCCTAAGACAGCCTCACACAGTTGGTGCCTGGCATCCCATCTCACAGAAACAGTCAGAGAATTGGAGCGTAACATCTTCCCTCCAGGAGAACCTTGGAGCTGCTTTGACTGCAGCCGTCGCTGCATCTCCCACAGCCAGTTGCACTGTAAGGCAGCCCCTCTTCTCTGCTTTGCAGGGCTCTTCTCTTCCTTTTCTCCATGGGATAAAAATAATCCTTTTGCGTCAGCTCCATCACCATGAGCAGCAAGACATTTTATTCATCGGTGATTCCTTCCCTTTTCTCATTTAAACAATTCCCCATTGAGCCCATCAAATTAATTTGAGCAAGGGCTATTTATTTGGCCTGCCTGCTGGCACAGGTGTCTCCCTTTCTTTTCTTTCAGAGGAGGCTGGTAGATGGCATGAGCATGAGTTGGGGAGAGACTTGGCAAGGGCTGGGAGCAAGTGCAGTGGTTTCCATTGGGGAATGCAGGGGCATGGAGGTCTGTAAGATCAATACACTGGGTGTCAGGAAACACACAGGAGAAGTCTGGAAGTGAAGAACTTTTTACAGCCATGTAACTGGCATGTATTTTACACAGACATACTCTCCCAGGCAGGGACCTGCCCCCCCATGTCTCCACTGGCAGCCTCAGCCCTTTCCAACCCAGGCCGGCTGTTTGGGGAAGGCTGTGTCAGGCTCTGGCAGCAGCTCAGGAGGAGTTACAGGGATGCAGCAAGCTGTTCCTCTGGCCCTTGTAGCCACATTTCTTCCTACTACTCCATGTCACATGAAATTTCCTGTCTGTGTCACTGCAGGAAATACCAGTGGGTTCTGCAATGAGGGACACTGCCCCAGAGTGCCCAAACAATGCCCAGGGACAAGGTGTGTAATACCACAAGCAAGGAACAGCTGATGATCTTGAAGAAGAGTAAAAACCCACCTTCTCCAAGCTCTGGGGCATTGCAGAGTTCAGTGACACAATGCAAAACCATCACTGGGATGGGCCTTGCAAATAACGGCCAGTACCCCATTTGCCATCCCTGCTGAGTGAGTTTCAGGTGCCTGGGACACTGCACAGACATGAGTTGGAAAGGATTAGTCACAATTTTCCATCTAAATTGCATGACCAGCACAAATGGAGGCCAACCCAACCCCTGTAGGGGTACAGAGCCAACAGGGAGCTGCTCACCTGCATCCCAGGGTTTCACATCCTTTGCTGGCCAGGACACTCATGGGATGCCTGCTCCTGCCTGTTCAGGCCATGAACCAGCTCCTTGTCCTTTCACTCATCCTACTGCTGCCTCTCCCCTCTGTGCCATGCCAAGACCTGCGCTCTCATCCTCCCCTTCCCACACCTCTTTCTACCAGGATGGACAGCTGAGGAGCAGCACAGGGACAAGATGGGATTGCTGAGATGGATTGTAACATCACATCACTGCTGTGTCTGCCAGTCATGGGCCAGCTTCTCTCGGTATCCTGTTCCACTTTCTAATTTTCATCAGTTCTGCAGGAATCTGGCTGCCCTAGCTTGAAATTTTGTGCCTGACAGCCTTTTACATCCAACTGTCCTCCTATGCTGGACACTACAGGATGCAGGAAATCCTGCTAAGTGCTGGGCCTCGGTGGGATGTAGCTGTCCATCCGTGTACTGATGGACAAACTCAGCTTCCCTCCTAGGGTATACTATACGGGATGTGTCCCAAAATGGGGACTCAGCCAGAGGGACACATGGGGAAGAGAGACTGCAGGGGAGTGGATCCGTGGTGTCTGTGGAACCTCTCACTTGGTTGCTGTGGCTCCCAGGGAGATGGGTGTCATCCCACTTCAATGTGGAGAGGAGATGTATCTCATCCAAGGAGATGCAGGGGCCAGGTCCAGGACCAGGGCTGGGTCTCCCAGGCACCAGCCATCACTTTGCACTGAATCCTCATGATGAGCTGTTGCTTTGCCCTTCAAATGTACCCTGAAGCTCAGGGGCTGAATTAACAAGCTTTCCTCCTCCACACTCCTGCAGCAGAGACAGTGCTTAGGAATAGCCACACTCCCAAGAGCTGCTCAGAGTTCTCTGGCAAAAAAGCAGCCCAGCCTCAGATGACCTGTAGGCTAAGGATCCACATAGCCACCATCAGCGGCCAGCCATAATCAGTTATGGCAGGGGGTTGAGCACCAAATAGCCTCTGCAGGAGAGGCTGCACGTTGGCAGACCTGCTCTCACATCCAGCCACTGCTGGGAGAATGAGAGTCTCCCCGAAAGCTTCTCTCACTGGCTCTGCTGAGGGCACGCTTTGAAAACAGCCCCTTCCCTCTGCCTTTCTACCAGGGCTGTTATTCAGGCAAAGAAGTGGTGATGTCTCAGGGTGCCCCAGTTTTCTGGAGAGGATTAAAGTCATGTGCATAGAAATGAATCCGCAGAGGACAGCTAAAGAAATAAACAGGGAGGAAAGGTCAGCCAAATGGTCTGCGAGGCTGGGCAGTGCCTCTCTTGCCATAATGTTATGCTCTGTTCACTCCTCTGCTGTCAAGGGCTTCTGCCAAGGCACTGGAGAAAGCAGAGGCTCCAGCTCAAGGAGGAGTTGTGTAAGCAAAAGAGGTGTATTCAGGCAATTGCAGATCTAACCAAAATGCAAATCCTTTGAAGATGTCAAACAAGGCTCCTTCTCATGCATTAGGCATTTCCCAGGACAGGCAGTGACAGGCTCATCGGGCTGCAAAGGAGCAAAGCTGAGGCTGCTGGAGCTTGGGGAGCTCTAGGACGGCAGGCAACAAAGTACAGACACAACCTGTTCAGGAGGAAGAGGATGCAAAGCCTGCTGACAGAACAGTTGTTGTATCAACTTAACTGTGCTGGAGAAATACAAGGGAAGGAGTAAAATAAGGCCTCACTAAAACCCATTTTGCTTGGCTAAATTTAGATTTCAGTTACTCTTGAATAACCAGAGGGCAGCAAAAATCTAATGGACATGCACCAGATTTATGTCTAGAGAGGGGCATTTACCTCAGTGACTCGACTATTATTGATCACAAAACCAAATCCCCGTAGCAACTTTCTCCAAACCTTTAGTATCGCAAAATGGACCAGTCTTGCACCACTTTAAAACACAGGCAACCCTTTTTATTGCAAAGATCTTCAAAAAGAAAACTAGAAAGTCAAAACCAGTCCTCCTGACTTTGTCAGTGTCCCCCTGACAGCACACAGCACCTCACAAGATGAGACTGGCACTTTAGAAATAATTTATAAGTACTATTGAATTTTCTTAAAATGGGACCTTTTCTTGCTCCAGTTGCCAGTGTTTCCATTTAACCTGCTAAACACGCTTCATCCTGACCACTGAGAATTGACTTCAGCTTAAAATAACTTGTAAATACGCTGATGTTGTCTCTCTCTACCAACTGCCAAACAGAGCGGTCACAGAAAGTGGCATTACACAACAAAAATAAGGTTGAAGACACATGGCCAGGAACAGTGAAAAGAAGAAAAACCCCAGCTCTTTGACCTTGTTCAGCAATCCTGCAGTTACATAGAGTTCTCTTATCTCTTCACATAGTCTAATGCAACTCAAAAGTTATTTCTCTGAAAATGAAGAAAACTGATTGAATGAAAGTAGATTCAAGTCCTTTAGATTTACTGCTGGCTTATTTGGGTTAGGTCTCCAAACAGTGCTAGTGTCTAAGATTGCCACATCTCTATCTGGGATCCAGAACTTGTTGTACCTGTGGTGTGACAGTTTTGGACATCTGGATTTGTGCCATAGAGCCACTCTCCTGTGCACAGTGGGTATGTGCAGGGTCTCCAGATAAATATCCAAAGGCTTCAGTTCTGCCCAAGAAGGAACATCTGGCACATGGACATCTCCTTTCCCAAGACACAGCTTACTAGGACTAAATAGTTCTCTCATTTTATCTCAGGCTACACTAGATTGGGAGATATCCTGATATGGGACAGTGAAAGAAAAATGGATCCTGGTGGGCTGTGAAGGTTTTCCTGCTAATGGGTTTCCCAGCACAATGACGAGGAAGGAGCAGGCAGAAGGGGCAGAGGACCCTGCTTTTGTCAGTGCACATCAGTATTCCCTTTGGCAGACGTTGATTTACATGGAACTTCATAGCAAAATGGCTACAGGTTGCCAGTAATGCTGTACACACCCTGGTGAGCTGCACACAAGCAACATGGCCTTTTGCTGGCCTCAGTGTGTGCTAGGGCCAGCACGCACTGGCAGCAGGGATTGTCACAGCAACCACCTCCAGCCCTTCCTGCTCCAAGGCAGGCCCAGAGCAACATGTCCCTACACATGTGTCTCTAACCTGCTCTTCTTGAAGGCCTCCACCACTGGATTTCCTTCCTGTACCAAGGAGTCAAGGCTGGTGCGTATGTCCTTACCCGGTCTACACAAGTGACACATAAAGCTGTGAATGGCTAGAAACAGAATTTCACAAGTCTCTGGATCCACCCCATGGTGCTCAGTTCTTCCCCTGACAGTACAGAGAGCAGCTATCTGCAACTAGCCTAAATAACAGAGGAGGGACTGAAGGGAAATCAAAAAGCATTTGCAAATCTCAGAGAAAGCAAAACCATCAAGCTGCAGGTCAGTTTTTACGAGACCCAAGCTTATCTGTGTGTGGCTCCTTATCAGGGGGCCAAGCTGCATCTGGAGGAGGCAGTCCTGATGTAGGCAAGGCAGAGCAGCGCTTGACGCCAGATTCCTCCAGCACTGCTTGTGCTCTGTGCTTTTGGGTCACTGCACAATTAGCCAGCCCTGACGAGACACAAGGAAATCGGCCACCGCTCGAACGGAACAGAGGCGACTGCGGGAATTTCAATGAGAGGAGCATTTGCATGAAAACTGAGGCACTGGGAATTACACCACTAGAAGAGCAAGGCTGGATCTGTTTGGAGAGGAGAGGTGAGTGCTGTTCTCTCAGGCAGAATGATACCACATGAGAGCTGTTGAAACAGAAAGTTTGGGGACAGAATGTACTTCCTACAGCTCTAAACCACTCACTGGTCCAGGACTGATGAGACCTCGGAGAGTATATCTAATCTATAGCTTCCTTCTGTAAATGCAGTCCCACATGCAGATGGACTGTACCTCCTGGGACAGAAGGAAGGAGTTCAGGTTCAGCTTCCTATGCTGGTTGGTTCATCCCTCACTGTTACTGAAATATCTTCCACAGCTACAGAAAAGCACTAAGAACAGAAACAACCTCCTGGTCCTTAATGCTTTCAAGTTTCTCCCCATCACCCTGGGTCACAGCAATGCAAGGCTACAAAGCAGTGAGGTTCAAGATCAAGCATCCCACTGCTCATTCACACTGTCTTAGCTTAGTACCAGCTCTGGACCTGAGTAGCATCCCACCAAGGCTGGGCATAGGGATAAAACCAGGGTCCCTTATTGAGAAAGCACTGTGAGCAGTGGATGCTGCTGGGGAGTATGAGGAGGAAGAAACCTTAAGCCCCAGGAGATAGTGAAGGAGGCAGTGCTGGGAGGGGGATAGGCTGAAGAAGAGATTTCAGCCACTGTTTTCATAAGACTTTACACACTTTATCAGTCTTCCCCAAAACACCTTCCCTCCTTCACCTCCTGAAAACCCCAACATCCTCCCATGTTCATTACAGTCCTCCCTACAGAACCTGCCACCAGCTATGGTCCAAGAGCCAAAGTACTTCAGGCACAAAAACTCAGTGGTCACTGCCTTGGCTTAGCAACCTTGGGTTGGATCTGTCCAAGGACAAAATCATCAGGGCTGCAAAGAGGCAGGGAGGCACAAGGAGTTTGGAGGTGACACTGACTGGTATGATAAGGCACAGAGAGAGTGGAGCAAACACCCAGAATGTGCACATGGATAGGAAGGCTCACGGCCACCCCATGCCCCCTCGCTTGTCTGCACACCACAAGCTGCTCACAGGCACCCAGCATTGGACTCACAGGTGTGTGCCTGCCACTCCTGACCCACGCACTGCCTTGCCTCTGCATCCTGGGATGGGTGAGAAGCCATGCTCCCCTTCTCATTCCACTCACTCCCAGCTAGACCCTCTCCGCCAGGATTTATTGCCTGGGAAGAATCTGATTGTGCCCAAGGGACAGAGAAAGAGGTGACTTGCATGTGAAGAAACCAGTAGCAGGAAGAGAGACTGAGATAACAATCCTAGATAATCCAAGATAAATATCCAAGACAAGCATCAGGCCAAGAAGCTGGCTGCCTCCCTGGATGTCAGCCTGGGTACTGGCCAAGAATAGTCTCAGCAAATGTTGTATTGTAACCTTTCTCTGACCTGCTTTTGTTTCTCCTCCCACTCTGCTGTGGTCTCTCAACACTTCTAAAAACTCTTCACGCTTTTTTTCACTATCACCTGCTTGCTTTGGGCATTGACAGGGATTGTTCCAGGCTATTTTAGCAGTTTTTTAGAAACAAACCAAAGCCCATGAGCAGCTACATTCTTCTCGCTGTGATGACAAAATGCTTTAATTTCTTCCAACTCTCAAATGAAACCCAAAAGGCTTACTAATTAAACACCTCTGCCCCAAACTGATTCTTCTTACAGCAATGCTTCCCTCGGGTGAACTCAACCACTAAGGTTGTTACAAATTAGGAACAATACTTTATTAGTTAAACAATTCCTGCCTGACAACCAATGCAATATTTAAGGAGTGCTTGGAGTCCAAAAGCAGCTTGGATGACAGTAGAGAGCCACTTGTTCCTGCTGTTGCACCTTAAAATACTGCAAGGATTTCTGCCCCACCTCTGAGCTCTGAGCAGAGGGACCCCAACTAGTTTCACCAGGTTTCCTTGTGGGAATAGGGAGGGTTTCAGGACCCAAATCACCAGGGCAAATACACAAGGACACCTGCTGTGCTTGGCAAGAGCACAGGGACCTCTGTACCCTCTGTGCACACAGATGTGCCCTTGACACAAGTGCCTGATGGGTGGCAGAGCCCCTGTCCCCAGCTTCCTCTCAATAGCAAATGCACATTTGCCCATGTGCCACTAAATGATTTAGGAGGCCTAAACTCACATGGAGTTTTAGGCATTTTTGGAAGGTTTTTCTATGTGTCTTGGTGAAAGCCACTTCTGAAAATGCTACCTGAGTGCTTTCAAGAAGATCCCCCCTTGGCTTATTTGTTCTGCCAAATGTTCATAAATGAGGCTGCGCTAATGCTGCTGACAGCAAAACTCAGAGTATTAAATAACACTTCTTAAAAGATCCCAAAGTGTTTTACAAACATGAATTAATTAAGCTGCAGATCAACCGTGCAAATTATTTAAAGCGCTTTTAAACCTCTCCTCCTCACTCAAGGACATGAAAAGAGGAATGAATCAAGGTCTGACAAGAACTCAGGAGGTCCTTACCCTGCTTATTTCAACTTACCCACCGCAGCAGCTTTAACTAACAGGCAAACCAGAATAAATTCAGAATGGCTGAAATCCCACTGGGATGAAGTTAGCTCAGTCTTTCTTGGTGAGCCCTATCTTGGAAGCCTAGTGACAGCCAAGGAATCTGCAGAACATGGAGCAGACAGCATTACATCTGTTTTTAGGGGACAGAGGGATTGGCATGTGGCTATTAAGAGCTCTCTCAAAAAAGAGTGATTAGACTGCTAGTCATACCTGTCAAAAGCAGCTGCCCCAGCTGTGTGGGAACCTGGTGGAGAAGCTTCACAGCTAAACCCCTATAGCACCAGTGTAAAACAGAGGGACCATGAGATGTGGATGAGCCTCTGACTGCCCCTTCCCATTGGCACACCGTGTTCTGACAGACCTCAGCAAGGTACCTTCCCATCTCCTAAGGTATTGGTGGGAACAAGACCATCTGACCTCACACATGCTGGGGTTGGTGTGAAGGTCACAAGCTCCAGAAGCACTGGCCATAGCTTTTCCTCCTGGGTGTCAGACAGGTTTTCCCACTGGGAGCTGCGGGGATCAAGTGCCAGAGAGGCCATACTGGAGTACTCAGGGACCAAGCCAGGCACAGACAGTTTTCTTTATCTGTGAGGAGACAGCTGGGATTCCAGGACTCCTCTGCACAGTTTTGGACCCTCTCCACTTATAAAAACTATGAATATTCTGTAACTGTTAACTTGGCTCCCAGAAAAGAGGGAGAAGTGAAGTCATTTTACAGAGGAAAGCTGGTTGCACAGGGTAAAGGTTTAAAGAGCATGCTGACTTGATCTTCAGAGGAGCCAGGATCAATACTCTGGAAGTACACTTGACTCCCCACAGTGAGATGACACTCCTGCAAACATGGCTGGAGGTTTGCTGCTAGTTAAGGACACAAAGGCTGGTCCTGGCACAGCAAGGAGTCAGACAGGAGGATGCAGTGGATGTCACTGCCTGTTCTGCCAGAGGTTGATTTCCCTCTGTTTAAGACACACTCTTGCAGCAGCTAAACCTCCTCACCACAGGGTCCTGGACACTGGCATTTGGTGCAGGAGATGCCACATCAGCCACGAAAGATGAGCTTGGGGACCCAGCTCACTTGTCCACTTGTGGCACAGCAAGGTAGCTGAGCTGGCTGGGCCAGATCCACCACTTTGCTACCACACTGCTTGTCATCCATTTTAAATTCTCATCTCTTTCAGAGAAGAGCTGCTGTAGCCAGGGGACCTTCACACAATGCCAACCATGCCTGAACATCCCTCCTCCTTCTCTGCATGTGCAGGAAACATTTAGTTCAGTGTTTAGTGTGCTTTCAAACCCAGCCGAGCAGGCAGAAGACAGATAGCTTAATAACATCAGAGCAGCAGAGTCCATTTCCATCTCATTTATATGTTGCTGGGGATATGGTACCTGTTGGTTTAAGGTCAGCAGTAAGTGATTGAGCCACTCCTGAACTCACAGTTTAGACTGCTTTGTCAAAGACACGCAATTATTTGCCTTTGAAGAAAGCTGGCAAAGGGAGATGACGACATTCATACCTGCACAGAGGACTGCTGCTGGCTACCAGGAGGAAGGAGACATTTGAACTCATTCTGACCCACAGTGCAGTACTGCTGGTGGATACTCACCCCACAGCTGGGGTGCAGAGGAGAGCAGCCACATTTATGTGGGTGTCATTCATCTCCACTGTTGAACCCTTGTGCAACCAGGGTCTTTGGCAGACACAGCGCTTGGCCATGCCCCAGAAGGATTCATCAAACAACCAGGAAACTTGTCCTGAGCCAAGCTGATGACAGCCATGAGAGCCTGGATGGTCTCAGGCTGTGGATTCAATGGAAACAGAAAAGTGTGAAGCATGTAAGACATTCTCCTCCACAGCTTCCATGCCCAGCCCCAAACAGACTGCCACACTACTGTGTTTTCTATGACCTCTCAGTACAGGGAATATTCACATTTCCAATGGTGTCCAGCTGAAGGAACTCTAAAAAAATCACTCAGAAGACTCTGGAATGACACCAGTGTGATCAGTTCCTGGTCAAAGACTCTGCCTAATACCATGGGTTAGTAGAGTATATAAACCTTTGGGGGTACATAAAGATTATAATCTTGAGAGATTGCTTTCTTGGATCAGTTCTATAAAGCCTGAAACTGAAAAAGCTCCGCTAAAAAAGAGGCAACTGGATATGAGAATCATATGGGCTCAGAAAGGACACTGCATTTACAGCCATTCAGCTCATAGATGGAGGAAGCCCAGAAAGAAAGTCTAGTAAAGGATCCTTGTGGGAGAGGCCATCATCCTTCATGACTGGCCCTCATGGTTGGGTGGGAAAAGGGGCTTCACCATCTCACAGAGGCATGTGCATCTCCTTGCTGTCACTTGAGACAAGGATCCAAGCCTCCTCACAAATTAAAGACAGTACTTGCTCATTTACAGCAGAGATGACACAGTGGTCAGGGGGTAGGCTCCGATGATCCAAGAGCACAAGAAGACAGGCAGCATGGGCTCTGTAGGAGGATTTGGGAAGGAGTTTGGAACCTCCTTTACTTGGTCTCAAGGAGTTTTCCAAATAAAACTCAAAGCTCAGAAAAGATGTGAGCTTTGGGAAACAAATGAGCCTCTGCAGAGCTTCTGGGCTTGTCTGGACCATGGTGAGAAAGTACCAACAGACAGCAAACCCCCTTCTCACCAGTCCCTGCTCCTGCCCAGGGGTGAACTGAGCCTTCTTACTCCTACAGGAACAGAGGCAGGGATCCAACATCCCAGACATCCTACCTCAAAGGCTTGAGGCAATCTTAAACACCTTGCTGGAGAGATCAGCTTTGCCAACATCATTCCACAGGAGAGGGGACAGTGATAAGGCATGAAGAAACCTGCTGTGGTTTGCTACCTCCATTAAGGGCACATGCAGGTCGTCCTTACCTTGGGCATCTTGCGCAGATTGGGAGAGAGCTTCAAGGAGGTAATGTGGCCTCGTTCATCTCCAATGATGACAACAGGGTAGACAGGGTTAAACTGGATATGGGTTATTTTATTTTTCTTCTTGGCCACTACTAGCTGGGTGCAGAGAGCTTCATACTTATTAATGCTCAGATCAAACACATGGGCCTGGGGAAAAAAAGAAAAGAACACAAAAGGGATTAATCAGGCAAGAACAGCACTCAGCACAGAACGATGGCTGGAGAAATCAGAGAGGAAACGTCCCATGGAAAGGCAGCCTCAGCACACAGTTACCATCTGCAGTCAGGGTCTTTGTCCTCTTTCAAGTAACCAGCGTGCTGAAGCTGCCTTTGAGGGACTGTCCCCCTCCTGCAGAGACTCATGGAGAGAGGACCAGTTCCCTGCCGTGGGTGCAAGGTCTTCCCAAGACCCTCAGCAAGGTTTCAGCTGATCCAGACTGGAGAAGGCTCAGAGCCAGCATTGCTAACCCCACAGGTCTTAATGTCCCTTCTCAGTGTTGCAAGTAATGAGACAACCAGGTGTTAAATCACAGTCTAACACGGATTGATGCACAAAACAGGGAATGCTGTCAGCAAAACTTATTACTCCTTATTGCAGAGCTTCCCAACATTTCCAGCCTAATAATAACATTAAAGACTCAAACCAGTAATTAATAGGAAAGTGATGGGAACATGGACAGTATAATTAAGGGTGTGCCCTGGGGTAAAGCCGGGGAAGCACAGGCAAATGCACAGCAGAGGACAGCCTGGCGCTGGCAGACCACTCCAGCCCAGCTGCTTCGGATGCTATGCTTGTACACACATCCTTCTCACACAGCATGGAGAGAAGTGACAGGTAAAGACTGGCTAAATGGGAAAGGTGAGTGTGGAGGGAGACAGACCCAGGGCCCTGGTCAGGTGGGATTTCCACTGGCATGGAACTCAGGCCGACGCCACTGATACAGCACTGACACAGACCTGCCACATCACCAGCTGCATGATAATGCATGTTTCATCATGACTCCAGAGGGAACAGAGGTAGTTACTTGAGAGGATGTGTTAACATTATCTCCCAATAACTGCAATTAGCTTCTGTCACTGATACAGCCTGCAAAGGCTAATAAAACATAACTTCTCTCTCTTCCCTGGTGCTGAAGCAAGCAGTCTCCAGCGTGCTGGACTCCCACTTTGAATCCACCATGGAGACTTTCAGTCTTATGTTTCTTTTCCCTTTTCTGTCTTCAGAAAAAAATAAAGAAGGGAATATTTTATGCTAACAAGTACAGTGGGAATATGGGGGAAATTAGAACTGAACTACTTGTACATCTCCTGCCAGCTGTGTCTTGTTTACCAGCATCAGGCAGATGAGACATATTATTTCAACATTGTGCCATGCTCACAATTTGAATCTAGGAATTATCTGAAATCGGATAGAGTTACCCTATAAAAGCTTATTCCAAAGAGTGTGGAAGGTTTTGTATCAAATCAGTAAATGCACTTTCCCAACACACACCAATGAGTTGGTGAATTTTATCTGAATCCATGTATAGCAAAGAGCTGGGAAATGTACAAGCACACATCCCAGGCAGTCTCATGAGTCTCTCTGTCTTTGTAGGACTCAACATCCAGCAATTTGTGATACCCTTGGTCTGGGCAGGAAAACTGTGCAAACATTTTACAGATGCTGAAAACAAGATGATGAAGACTCTTGCAGACTGAAGTAAAATAAGACTTTTCCAGATGGGAAAGAGCTTGAAAAGTGGACAGGGTTCTCAAGCATATTTTGAAGAATCCATGACAGCATAATTCAAGAAGGGAATCCAAATATCGTCTACAGATGAGGATCTGCAGTTTGGAGAATCCTTGTGCAGTCAGCAGGAGCATAGGTGGAAAAAAGTATTTCCTTTTTATCTGCTCAGAATATCAGATGCCAGCATTAAATTCTGAATCTATACCTGACACTTGAGGTCCCACACTCCAGCCAAGGTAATCCCAACTTCCTACCTCTAGGCATAAACAAAGGTGGCTATCCTGGCTTGTACTTTACGCCTGCTGTCTTACTATCTCTGAGAAGGAACAAGCTCTCTTTCAAGCCTATCATCCCCACTATGACCTGCACTCACTGAAGATCTAATTGCTTGCCTTCACAGAGTACATCGTTATCAATTTAAGGGCATGATTCATCTCCCCCCCACCTCACCAAGAGCACAAGCTCAATGCTCAGTAACCTAAGAGCCTGGGAAATGCCCACTGGTTGAGTAGCATCAATAAATCTAGAAAAAAAACCAGCATGGAATTAGTGGCCCCTTTTCAGCAGCCAGGTGGGTGCTACAGTTCTATGAGGCTGTCAATGTATCACGCATGCACACCCCCACCTCACATTGCAGTGGAGAAAGATGGCCTGTCTGCAGGCTGAGAGCTGAGCAATGCAAATTACTCTGGGTGAGGCTGTTTTTCAAAAATGTCACTGACAGCCCAGGCAAGCACAATGCCTGGGACAAGAACTTGAAATCATCAGCAATGTGGAGAAGGTCAAAAGCAAACAAGTTTATGAATGTTCCTACTATAAAGCTCTTCTTTTATGAGCTTCTAAACAAATGGGCTTCTTTTCCTTTGCCAAGGGAATCATGGAAAAGAACAAAGTATTTCAGTACTTCAGCTGGAAACATCAGCCTCATATCAGCTGTCAGACACTCCAGATGGAGGGGTGGGCCACGGGCGTTAGGAAGGACTTCAGAGGTTTTGATTTAGAGGCTTATAGACACCCGCAGGAGAGAGGGAAAATAGGGTCAGGCCAACACTGTTATTGGTGCTTTGGGAGTAACCTAAAGGGGGCACAAACCTTCCCACAACACTTGAGGCAGTTTTGTAAAGCAGCAGAACTGCATGTGACCAGCTCCATCTGCAGATCTGCCTGGGGCTTGGCACAGGGCTTTCTGCCCAAAGAATGGGAGAATGAAAACGTGCAGCTCTCCCTTGCAGCTCCTAGTCCCATGAGCTGCCCTGCTGTCTCAGGTCCTGGGATTAAGGATTATGGAGTAGGATCCAGCTGGATCTCCCACCCCAGAGAATCACCAGCAGCACACAACTTCTCTTCAGCCCACTGCTCCGGTGGCCCTTATCCCTCCAGACTATGTATCATTTCCTACATCCAAAGACAGCCTTTCAGGTTTTGCAGTATGAGCCCTTTCTGAGTATATGACCCACAGAAGTGCCATGCAAGCCCACGTGTAACTTGAGTATCAGACTCACAGGGAGCCAGGATGGCCAGAGAGACATCTAAACCCTCTCCCTGGAGAGCAGGTGCCTCCACAGGGAACCTTTCTCAGGGCAGGCACTCATCCAGCAGCACCAAGGCAAAGCTGCCACCCAGACATCAGGCACCTGGTGCAGATCACCATTTTTTATGAGGGCTGATATTTGTACAACTTTCCACATGTGGTGGACAAGCATATTTAGATATTCACTGACATACAACCTGCCACATTGTCCTGGGCTCCTACAGCTCACAGGGCAGGCCTCCTCCTATCCATCTGGCCCCTGATGTCTCACTCAGTACCATAGCATCACCCAGACTTTTATCTCCAGCAACACAGCAAAGCAGTGGTGCTTGTCAGAATGTGACACTCCACAGCTCCACGAATCCATGGGAAAGACAGTAACTTGCTCGGGGTCCCTAAAGCACAAAGTGTAACTTTGATGGGAAGACAGCATACAGCAACATTGCAGATGAGTGCCCTGTGCTGGGACACCAGCTTGAGTTTTAATGGCACTGAGAACTGTGTAGGAACAAAAGGTACATCAAAGCAGTATCCTTGTCAGAGCTTACAAACCAGTGAGGGTCTCCCTGTGAAAAGCCCCTCTCTTTCCTGACAGCTCTGCATGCCACTTCTGATGCTGGCTAGGCTGGTCCCAGCACTTCCCTCCCTGTAGATGCTGAGACCTGGGGCCACCACACTCTCACCCACACTCCTCCAGGAGCAGTTTAGAAACTACAGAGTGGAGGTTTCAAACCTCTAATTTTCAGTCTTCAAAAAGAGTTTCCACTGTGGTGCATGTCCCCAGAGAGGGAGCTGGGGTCTCCTGACAATAAACTTGCTTTTATCAGATTCCTTCTGCAGATCCTGTAGAAGCAAACCAGGGACCTGTAGGGTCTGCAGCCCTGCAGCCCTGCTGCTTGCAGACCACAGCACACACCTTCATTCTTTCTGCTAACAGGAAAGGGCATTTCAGTTCTTTTGTTACAGACTCCTTAGAAACAATACATGGCCACTTCCTTAGAGGGATATAAAGCAGACTCCAAGAACAAGGAACTTGGGGAGAGGTGCAGAGAGAAAGGTAAAAGAAATCTAAAAATGTCTGAAATAGGAAAGTGCAAGAACTCTTCTTTGCTTCCCCCAGTTTAGCTGCTGATCCCCATGGAGAATAAAGCATGGGGCAGTAACCAATGGCTCCAACAGCTGTTTTATTTATGGTCCCTGTAAACCTGCATGCCAATCCCAAGAAAGTGCAGGAGGACACTTATGACCCTCCAAACAAAGCCCAAGCTGTTGAGCTAAGCAGTTCCTTGCAGCATGGGGATTATGAGCTGGCATTAACAACCATCAAAAGAAACCTAGACTCGCAATCTCAAAGTGCTGGACAGTCTGATGGTAGATATGCCAGGCAGTTGTTAAAAGCAAACTTCTCCCTTGGTGGAAGGAAAGTAACTCTAGTAAGTCAGTAGCCCCTGAAGAGGAGCACTGAATTTAAGCAAATGCCCCATTCTCTCTGAGATGGGACCAGGTGAATCCTGCGGTCCCTGTCAATGCTTTTTATTCAATAAGAACATTTTTAAAGTCTCATCAGGGTAACAACAGAGCCTCCACGCTTGATGCACAGGCAATAATGGATCTAACTCTGCTGTATGACATTTGCAGAAAATATCTGACATAAACGAGCTGCTTTGATGCCTGACTCTCAAACAGCCAGAGAAGAAATCAAGCTCAGTTGCATCCAAACCAACAGCTCCTCTGTCTATGAATCATGCAAATATATTCTACCTCCCAAAATCCAGTGGTTCCCCCCGAGGTTCTGCATGGCTGCTCGGTAAGCACAGCACAGTGCATGTCCAAGGCTATTACCATAGCTCCATCATCAAAACACATTCAGAGTTTTGAACACCTCACTTCTCCCTACATGCTCTGTAAACTGCACTTACAGCTTGAAAGTCACCCCAGGCTCTCATCTGCTCAGCAGCTCTGAGATGACTTGAACTCCTCTGTCCTTATACTCTGCTGTCACTCCCTGCAGCCTTGCAAGCCCAGGGAAGGAAATGCCAGGGGATCTGGGGGAGACCTGGACCCTCCAAACAGCCTCACTCAAAAGCAACCAGCCTCAATGCCAGCAGAATAAACTATTTCACTTTTGTGGCCCAAGAAGAAGGGAGCTGAAGAGTTACTTTGACCTACCCTGTCTTTATTGCACGCCTCAAACACAGGCTGCATCTGTAGTGGCTGCAGCCTTTGCTGTCCTTTTCTTCCATGCTTACAAGGCTTCATTTCCCAGCAGTGGTCTGGGCAATGCTAGCATGCTCAAAAACAACCTGATGGCAACCAGAACCAAGGCTATGGGGAAATACATATCTGTGTAAGTACAAGGCAATACCTGGTAACTTGGCAACAAAAATAAAATCAGTGCAAGAGCAAAAGGTGAGGGATAATTTAATACCATGCTGCCCTTTACCAGTTGACATCTCTCTCACTGCTTGGCTTTCAATGTCCTTGTGATGGATTTTCCTTCTTTTCTTGACTAAATCATGATACTTCATCCATTTGAAAACTCCACAGATTATTTGTTTCAAACTTTCAGGTAATACATTTACAAGCGGGCAGGCCACCCCCAGCCCCTGTCCAGCACCAAGACAGCTGTGAAGCATCCAAAAGGCAGGCAGGCAAGGCAGCCCCAGCTTGCAGCAAAGCCAAGCTGCCATGCAGTGGAGGCATTACTTTCCATGATTTCTATACTCCCACTGCAGCCAGAGCAGCCTTCAATACAATTAATTTTCTCTAGGAGGACATTTTGGAGTTATGAACAAGGGTTTTCAGACAGTCATTGGTCCCTCTGACATCCAGGGCAGTCAGAGGCTTGCCAGGACAAAAGGAGACCTGACTCAGAAAAACATTCATCACCTCCCTGCTTCTGCAAGGATGACACAGGAATGCTGGTCCTCGGCTGTCCTGATACCAGCACCAGACAGACTCACAAACACATGGGCTTTCACAGCACTCTCATGATAGTGCTGAAGGACTGAACCTAGCTCTGTTACAGATATACTCAGAGGTAGCTTTGAGCTCAGGAGGATAAGCAAGCATCCATAAAAGCTGCTCTTTGGGCTGAGCTGGGTGACCTTTGCCAGTTAGGATCTGGCTGCATGTCCTGGGGTATCTGAGAGGACCAAGCACATCCCTCTGCCCTGCAGCATCCCAGCCCACTGCTCCAGGGTGCGTGACACAGCGGGGAAGAGGAGGTCTGTGTCGCCTGGCTTAGCTGTAGGAGTTGTTTCACTGTAGGGCTGCATCTCTCAGCTTTTCTTCATTCAGTAAGAACTGGGTCGCTCACAATTTGACATGGCAGGAAAACAACATCAGCCTCAGTTGATTTGACTCAGCTCCCACAAGCCAGTAAGAAATCAGAGCCTCAGCACGTAGAAGAGCTGCTATTCATTCAGACAGGCTGTGAGGATCGTTTGACCTCTTCTGGAAACCATGTTACATTGTTTTACAATAAAGTGATTGTTTATCTGAGCTAACTTCGTCAGTCACCACTTCTGCCAGCCCGGCTCTGCTGTGGGAGTCTCGGTGATTAGGATAATCTCTTTCATGCCTTGGTCCTGTACACTTCTGTATGTGGTTATCTGGTGCTAAATAGCTCACACATCCTACCCCTCAACTGGATGCACTTCATTTTGGTCTAATATGATTCTCTCATGTTGCCTGTGTCTCTTTCCCCCCCCCCTTCAAAATTAATAGCATGCTTCAGAATGAATCACAAAGATTCCTTCTGCTCTTCACTTTTGTACTAAATGTAACGTTGCTTTCCAAATCACTTCTGAAAGGTGAAAGGCAAACAGGGAAACTAATCTGTGCTGAACTTGTGCAATATCTAAGCTGATGACAGCAGCCGGTACCTCTGTGTTACGCTGCAATCCCTTCTGCAACAGCAGAGAGACCAGCATCCAAAGTCCACCCTGAGCCCCGCTTGTGCTCATGAGGTGACTCTCCCCTGCGTCTCTCAGGGTTCTACTCAGCAGCACGGTGTCAGCAAGAGCACAGCAGCGCAGTCCGTCCCTGGCCCCAGCCTCCCTTACAGTCTTGCTGCTTCCCCAATCTTGAAATGAGTCTTGCTCGTTTCATATTGTGCATTTGGTTTGTGTCTTTATCGAATTTCATCTCACTGATTGCAAATTGCTGCTGAGGTTGTCAAGCTCATTTACCATTTCAGCTCTGGCAACAAAGCACTTGTAAATTATGCCTGCTTAGTCCCCCAACAATTACTGCTGGGTTTCAGCGCCAGCCCCAGTCCCCAGAGCATCTCTAGCCACACTGCACAGTCTGCTGAGGATGACTTCCACCACGCCACATCCACCTTCTCACCTGCCTTGTAGTTTGCTTATGGGCTTGTGCCAACAGTGTCCCCAAAGTCAACCTGTAAACATATTATCTCTCCTTCCTCTGATATACGAGGCATGTTACTCTCAAAGCAGTATTAGACAGTATTAGTATGTGATATGGCCTTACTAAAGCCCTACTAGACTGGATGTTCCTTGATCTACCACTGCTTATGAATATACCATTCAAATATTTGTCCCAGGATCCTTCTGGATAGCACGTTTAGGCTGCCCAATCTCTCCTGCACTGTCATACTCCTGAATACTGGGGCAGAGTCTTTCCTCCAGTCCTCTGACACTTCCCTACTCTGCCATTCCATCCCAAACACCTGGTGAAGGACAGGGAAGCCAATTGACTGGCTTAATGTTTCAATCAGTCCCTTATGTGCCCTGGGGCAAATCTCCCAAGGTTATGCCATGCAAACACATCCCAGCTGTGCCAGTTCCTACTGTGACCCACAGCCCAGCCCCTGATGTCAGGCTGAAACTATGTCCTCATAGACTAGAACCCAGCTCCATCTCTTTACATGTTGGCAGGGTCCTGCCTCACCATGGAGAGTCAGTGCTGGAGGCTGGGGCATGGGTGAAGGCAGGCAGTTGCACAAGCAAGGGCAGCATCGAGTCTGGCGGGAGAAGCAGTCACTGCTCTCTGCCACCTGCAGCCCTCTGGCAGGCCAGTAAAGCTGTTCATAAGGCAGATATTGAACTGTCACGGTTTGGAGACTAGCATTTACAATGAACCAGCACAGATTTCAGGTCATTATAAAATGCCAACCAATAAACATCAAGGCTCAGGAGCTGCTGTCTCTGTACAGCAGGACGGGGCAGATTGCTGGAGGCTCTCAGAGACCCTAATGCCAACCCTTCCCACTTGCAAATTCAAACCTAAGTGAGGGGCCATTCTGAGCAGCAGCCAATAGCAAACAGCAGGAAGGCACCTAGAGGCAGGTTTCTAAACTCTCTCTGATACTCCTGAGGGGCTCTGTGCCCCCAGGAAGTTTTTATGCAAAGTCTAACAGGTGAATCAATGAAATCTTTGCAGATGCTGGCCAAGTAATTTTTTCAGACACCTATGCTCATCCAACCAGAAAAAGGCAAACTTGGTTCCTGTATGGCTGAATGAACTAGCCTCAGCAGGTGGGTTTCATCAAAATGTTGAAAGAGCATAACCTGAAAGAGCATAACCTGAAACTAGCTCTAGTAATAAAAAACTGGCCTGTGAATATCTGTGTAACAAACAATCCCTGCAAAGCCACTGACAAAAGGAGTTTACATTTATCAGTTTGACTTTGCACTGAAACCAACTAGTGTGCTGACAAAGCCATCTCACCTGCAACTCAGTAGCTAAGGTATGTGAGTGAGCAGTAGTGTCCTGAGATGCCAATACACATCTTGAGGCTTGGAGCCCACCAGAGCACCCCACAATGGGATGGGATCTGCAGCAGTTTAGACATGATAGCTCAGACTCTGCAGGACAATCCAAAATCTTCCAGGCTGGCTTTATTCCCTAAAAGCAGCTGCTAGGGGAGAGAAACACTAGTGCACAGAGAGCTTGGTGGCTGGGAAGCAGAAGGGAGGACAGACAGACTGGCACAATGTGGAGGCAGCATTAATTTCAGGGACTCTGTCCATCTACCTCACTGAGCTTTGACATGCCACCAGCCCTTGTTTTAAAACAGACATAAGTAGCCCAGCAGTCCACATCAATCTCAAAGATTCCACAGGGAATAAGAAAGCCTTTTAGGTTTTTTGGTAGAAGAAAATGAACAGTTTTACCAGAAAGCACCCACTTATGCTGTGAATGCAATTTCAAAGCCATTTTAGGAAAGCCTCTGCCCACTTCAGCCTACTCAAAGGTCCTCCTAGGTGACAACAGAGGGACCTGCACTCCTTTAGCGCTTTCATACCCCAGCAATTGCCCCAGCCATGGTGCAGAGAGCCAGGAGACACCTCATCCTAGCTCTGCAGAGCTAGCAATGGCTGCATAAGACATGGACAAACCCCATGGGCTACTGTAGAAGGGTAGGAGGAAAGCAGGGACATTGTAGGTATGAGGGGTCCACAGTCCTGACTCCCCTGGGTAAAAGCATCGACTGAGGCTGAGAGGTCTGCTGGCACCCTTGATTCATGCCCTACAAGAAGAGGTAGGATTAGGTCCAAAATACCCAGTGAAATATTTGCAAAGCTGAAAGGTTTAGCAAGCCTCCTATCTGCAAAATCGTTCATGCTTTTAAAGCTGGAGATTGGATTTTGCTGCCAGTCAATGCTAAATGGGCAACAAGTCTCTGCAAACTGCTCTATGAACACACACACACACACACACACACATGCCAGTGCTAAATGTTTTTCTTCTAGCTGGGGAAGGATGGCTATCAAGACAACAGGCATTTCTTTGCTGTCTTATCCTCTAAGTGAGATACAACAGGAACTGGTCTTGTCATACAAAACAGTTGTTCACTAAAATATGTTTCTATAAGCAGGAAAGGGCACACTCACTTCCTGAGCAGCACAAAGCAATAGCTAATATCCTGAAGGTTTGGGTAGTTTCAAGTGTTTCACATCTTGAAAGTTCAACAGCTCAGCTTCAGTAATGGGGAAAAGCCCTGGAGCAAAACCAGGACAGCGGCTTGCTCTGCAGAGTGCACTCTTGGATGGCATTTATCTTGAGGCTATCAATATTTACTAAAGACGGTTATAACATCACCTTGCTCTTGCTGCATTAGTCATGAAGTTTGCAGACCACAAAAACATGAGAGCAAACGGACTTGTACTTAGTGCACCCTCCCAAGCCTGCTGTAAAACCCCAGAGATCCTCCTTCTCACACAAGGACGTGTCGTACAGTCATAGGGTTAGAAGACAATTTAGGTTGGAAGAGACTCTCACAAGTCCCTACTCTGACATCCTGCCCAAAGCAGGGTCAGCTCTGAGGTTATATGTGGTTGCTCAGGGCTTTACCTAATCTGTTCTCAAAAACCTCCATGGACAGAGATGGCACAACTTCACTGGGCAAGCTGCTCAATTACTTGACTGCTCCATTCACTTCACAGTGTAAGTTTTTCCTTATATCCAGTTCAAACCTCTTGTTTCAACTCATTTCAGCTGTTGTGTTTCATTGTCCCTACATGCCCTGCTGTGAAGAGCTTGGCTCTAACTTCTTGATGACCTCCTTATAGGCACTGACAGGCTGCTGACAGATTCCTTCTCCAGGCTGAACCAGCTCAGCTTGACCATGCCGTTACAGCCATTGCATGGGGTAGCTGTGGCTCACAGCCCGGGATCCAGCCATATGGTGGCACTTGTGACATGAGTGTCTTTGGCTTTTGTAACAGGGGTAACGATTCATGCATGAATTCATCACAAGAAAGCATCCACATGCCCAGAGTGAACCAGACATGGAGATTTGCAGCATTACTCCTGTACAGCACAACCTGCCAACACCATTTCCTTATTTAAGGAAAGTAAATAAAAGAAGACCAGGAAGGAAATTTCGGGTATGATTCCAACTTTTACAGGTTTCAATTTTATTTTTTTCTGCTTTAAGTGTAAGTTTGAGATGAGCTTAAAGGAAACCCCTAAAGGCAAATCCTGTTGAATGCCACAGGGATTGAATTCCACCCCATTTCTCTGCCCTCTGTTCTTATGATAAGCTGACCAACATGTCCAGATTTTTTGCACCCTAAATGTAGGGGTCCAGGCACTCAAATCTACCTCCACATTTTTCTTCTTTCCCAGATAGCCTTTTTCTTCATGTCATGCTTTTACCATTTACAACCTAAACTAAACTAGGTGTTCTCTAACTTCATTTTATTTCAGTGTTAATCACATCAGTATCTGCACCCAGGTCCCTGTAGGAGATAGCCTGGAGGGACCACAGAGCTGCTGCCAGCCAACTGAGCTGCAGGACTCATGTTTAGAAATAACAGATCTCTCCACCTGTCTGCTTTAGGAACCACTGTGGAGGCTTCAGGGAAAGTAAGTGTCATCTGAAATGCAATCACAGAGCACAACTGCAGCAGACTTAGTACACTGATTGAAACCAAAGCTGAATGCTCTATAGCAACCACTCTGAGTACATTAAGTAGAGACTAGCTCCCATAAAAGCAGCTGGCTGTCCAGTCCTTTTAAAATCAAGCCACTTATTTAGGCACCTAGTTATAGAATTGGGAGGTTTTTTCCAAGTAGTGTTGGCATGGATGTGCATGTCTCAGTGATAATTTTATTTTATTTCAATTTTCATTGCAAATCATTTATGCTCATTCTGAAATGAAATGGCCATTAGGCAGAGCAGGAGACTAAGGAAATTACCCAGAACATGATAAAGAGCAACAGTAGCAGTTAGTATCCACTGCACCAGCAGCAGTACATCCAGACTCAGGTTATTTATGAAGAGGTGGTGCTGTCTGAAGCTGATGCCCAGCTGCCAACACACACATTTTGTCATAATAACCCTGATATTTACAGTTTTTCTTAAATCCGCACCTCCTGTATTCACAGGGATCGAGAGATTTTTAGATTCTAAAATGTCCCAATTTCCAAGTCAGTCTTAAGAGTTAAGGGGCTAATACATGCATTTTGGACAACAGAGCATGAGTTTGAATGAGGAAACGTGTTTTTCAAAATACGCCTGGTATCCCTTTAAGACAACAATTAGGGCCTGATTTTAAAACCACCTCCAGGCAACCTTCAAGTTTTGCAGGCATAATTACGTGCAAATGCAAAGTTAGAGGCTGTTTATGAACAGGAGGGCTTTAATGTTTCATTTTCCAACTGCACGTCCTGTAGTTTTCTGTATCCTGCTAGTGCAGATTTTTTTCTCAGCATTAATGGAGACTGCCCTTTGCGAGGCACTTACTCCCAAGAAGTGCACTCTTCTACAAAGTGGAATATGTCCAGGAACGAAAAGCTTGTAAACAACTATTTACTCCACTTCCACTGCAGATCTAGGAGGTTCTGCTCAAAATAGAAACTAAACCATGTCTCAGACACACTCTGCTGCAACCAACATGGTTAGCAGCTAAACACAGAGGCCCAGGGTTTCTATCAGCCTCAGTCCTGGTCAGCCCACCACAATGGGAAGGCAGCTCTTGCTGAGAGCTTTCCCACTCAGCAACCCAGTTTTGGGCCACTCAGAGTTTGAGATTAAAGGCATAAATCAGAATTAGATCCTACTAGATTAAGATCTAATTAGGATTACTGAATTAGACCCAAGGTAGGATACCCAAGGTGAGATACCTGGGTGCAGTGCTGCAAAGTCAGATCGTCTTCCGTCTTATCCATAGCCTCATACAAAACCTCCAGGCCCATGGATGCTGCAGCTAACATGACTTTGAAACAACACAATTAGAGTCACTGCAGCAGTGGCTAGGACAAGCTCGGGGTGGGATGGAAAGACCCCATTGCATAAACTCTTACCAAGTCCGCAGGAGCTTCTCTGCAGCACGTAAAGCTCTAACAAAGAACCTGGCTCAACTGAGTAGCACAAAGCCTCCCTAGAGATGAGCTATCATTGCAGAAACTTGACCATGTGAATAAGAAATCTAAGTGTACTCAGTGTTCACCCTCCATCTGCTCGTGCTGCCCAGGATGTATCACTGCCTGCAGACATGTCCATCCTCTTCCCCACAGTTAGTGGCCAGGACACAGCTGGGGTACCCACAGTTCTCCGCACTGCTCGCTCCAGCACTCAATCAAAGCTGTGAATGTCAGCAGGACTCTTGCCAGCTTTGAGGGTGCACACAATTTCACTTGTGGAAAACAAGTTAGAGGACGTGTAACACTGCATTCATTCAATTCAGCATACCCTTCATTTGGTATATTGGAGAATGGGGACAGACAGATCTATGGGAAAAGGGTCCAATCCTGACCCTGCCTGAAAGGGAAAAGCATCAACTCTGTTTTCTGAAGGTTGTGGCATCCTGAGCTTCCCAGTGAGACCAGGTGCCATACTGAAGAGATTTCTATTGCTTAACTGGGGATAGACAAATTCACAGCCTGAGCCAGTGTATCAGTGAAATTAATTTTTTGCTATAATATAAAGGTTAAACTGGAATAAAGTTGCCAAGACACCAATTCAATGATAAAGATATATAAAGGCCATCTTTTTGCTAGAGTAATTTGGCAAAACTCCACAGACTTCACAATTTATACCAGCAAAACATACAGTCCATGGCAAAAGAGCAATGTGGTCCTACAGTACAAAGCCAGTGTTGATGGATAACTATTTGCCCTGGCTACTTGCCAGGTGCAAATTAACCATGTGAGCTACTAGGATGGATGGCTAGGGGCAAAAATATAACTGCCATCATCTCAATATTAGGACTGGTCTAAGTACTTCATTACCAAACCATTACTCTTGGAGATGGCCTCACACAGTGAGAACATGTTGATTTTATTTAATTGTAACAAAGTTCTATTGGCTGACCCCAGGCATATTACTATAATTGATTTTTTAATACCAGTATAAGTCTATAACCACTTTATTCTATTGCTTCTCTATTCCTTGGAGGTTCAGAACCAATGCCCTGTTGTCAGCTGGTACTAGGGGTGCTCTGATCTGGGGCATCATTCCTCCATGCTCAGGAATGCACTGGTTAATAACCTGAACTCACATAGAGGGAGTTCAGTGTTTTTCTCCTGGCATGTGCAAGCTGCACACCTGCACTAATGTGGTCAACATGAGAACAAGCAGGGACTTGCATGTGTTTGCAACACGTACCTTATTGCAGCAGGAGCAATGGAACAAGAGAGCAATGCATGCCCAGGGCAGAAAAGCACAGGAAAAAGCAGCCTGTTCCCTGCTTTCCTCTCTGGCCCCTGAGTACCTCCATCCCTGGAGTGAGAGGAACAGACTAGGACTACAGGGAGGTTTGGTTTGCTCATGCTAGAGGCTGGGGGGTTTGGCACCCCAAGAAGCACATATGCTTAGAGGAGAGGGCCCACATGCATTTCTGATGGGTTTGTCAAGGCTGCAGTGAGCTGTGCAGCTGATCCTCAGCATCTGGTAAAAGCCCCCTGATTTGTGATTTAACATCAGCTGTTTGCATGATTTGGCTGCAGCTGAGACATTTCTGGCCTTGTTGCTTGCAGGGGTGTGGTACACCTTTCGGGGAGAAGGAGCAAGAAATGCTGCTGCGCAGGTTTCCTCATCTCTGTTGCTTTATGACTTGAGTGTCCTCTGTAATCAGACTGAGCTAAAAGGAATTAATAGTTTTAGAGCCCTGCGCTACCAAAATGACCCTGCCATCCTGAGGCAAGCAGCTCAGGCAAGCTGCAGCCAACTCAGCCCGTCACTGTGGTGGATTCCTGTTTTTTTTTGGGGGATCTGCAGCTCCCTGACATTCTTGGCCAGGATTGGGCTGATCCATCCCCATGCTCAACCCTAGTCTCCCTTGACTTTCTCTTGGCTTAAATCAGAGCACTGTTGCTCCCAGCCTCTCACCTTGCCATCAGTGGTGACTGCAGCAAAAACCGTGGAGGAGTAAGGGGCCCAGGCAACATCCCCAACAGCAGAATTCAGGTCATAAACAAACATCGGAGTCCTGTAAAAAAAGACCCAGGCAGAGAACTTATTTAGACAGATGCCACTCTGGAGGTGAACCAATGAGCTATAAACATTTTGATGCTGCAGCCTGTGTTGTTCAAGGCCAGCTACAGAAGTGGGAGATGGGGTATTTCACTATGTCAGATACCAGCCAGGGTCTGAGCCAAAGGCAAAGCAAAGCTGAGCATCAACCCAAATGGGTTGGGATGGGTCCTGCTGTGATAAGAAGAAAGGTAGCATGGGTTTTTTTCTTTCTGTAAGCATTTTTAAAGCTTCTCCCCAACACACACAGCAAGATGGAGTCTCTCTGGTTAATAATCATACAGGAAAAAGTTATTTTCCCTCTCTGGACTTCTGACAACATTGAATATTAGAGCAGTATTGTCAACAGGAAATATTTGACTCTGACTGATTTACAATAAAATCAATTTCCTGATGGAAACCAGACATTCCTCAACCACTAACCCTGAACTTCATTATGTGTTTTCAAATGTTCCAATTTTTTTTTTTAATTTTTTTTTTGGTCTCTCTGGCTCTTAGGAGGTGTCTGGCCACTGTGGCCATAAGCCAGTCCCTGACATTTTGCTTTCTCTAAAGCATTGCTCCAGGAGAATAACCTTGCCACAGTGGGTCCTGCCGGAAAGAAGCCAGGTCCAAAGGTCTGTGCTGAGCTGCACTACTTGGCAAGTTACTGGGGCAGCTGATGCTAAATCTTATACCTCATACCTGGGGAGCACAAATCTGAGTCATCAGCCCCAGAAACAGAGATAAGAGAGCAAAATCAACACCCAAGAGGGACACTGAGACTGAGGTATGAGCAGAGTTGACAAGTGCAGCTGGCATGTTAGGCTGGACCTCCCTGCCCACACCAGGACCCAGCAGGACCTACTTGATGGTGTGATCCCAGATCTTGACTGTCCAGTCAGAGCTGCAGGAAATGAAGACTTTTGGGTGGTAGGGATTCCAGCTGACTGAGTCCACAGCCATGTGATGGGCTTCAAACACATCCAGAAACTGGCTTGAATAGCATTTTGAACACTGCAATGGAAAGAACTAGTCAGTCATCTGAGCTAGACCTTCTTCTGGAGCTCATATTCCTGCAGAAACATGCCTCTGAATACTTGTATGGCCTCCTAGGCTCTTCTGGGCTGGCTGGGAAGAGGTGGCTGGTACTCAGAGGTGCTACAGAAACTAAGTAATTTCATACATGCTGTTTCACCCCACTTGCAGGCAACACCAAGGTCCCCTCTGCAATACACAGAGGTAAGAATTGAAGTTGTCCAGTTGGATTTACAGCCAGAACCAGGTCCCAGAGCCCAATTCTCCACAGCCCAAAGCTCCATTGACTTCCTGCCAGCCTGGGCTCCTGCCATGCCTCTGTAAAAGGCTCTTGGGAAATCCAGGGTAAAACAGCTCTTTTGTTGCTCAAGAGCACATATCACAGTGTGCTTTTGAAGTGCCATAATTAAAACCTCCAGTAATGGTGCTGTCAGCACAAGAATGACCTATCAGACACTTTGACTCTAAGGATTTTGGGAACATGCCAAAAGTCTCTTCCCTGCCATCATCCTGTGACAGCCTGTTCTGAGAGCCTGCCCCATCATCACACAGCTCTGCAGCTCTTTCTCTTGTGCCATGCATAACTTCATGGAGGCATGTGAGACCCACAAGAGGTTGGCCAGCATTCAGACATGTCCCCAGTGGGCAGGTGGGCCACCCTGTACCCCAACCAACAGCAGCCTGTGAACTGGGCAAACCCTGCACATGCATGAAAGGATCAGGCCAGCAGCGTCACAGCTGGAGGTGCTACTGAATGAGAAAATGTAGGATGTGTGCAAGAGCTGGAAAACATTCAGGAGACTTGGAAAAGTCACTTTGTGTGTGAGATCATGAAGGGGGGGAGAAATTACAATTTGCTTGCCTGCATAAGCAGAATACAGGACTTAGTCCAAGTCCTGTCAGTTCTGTGTACAGAGAAAAACCTGGTTATCCTCCCCAAAACTCCTCCCCTTCAAGGCGACTGGACGTTACCTTCCTTAGCAACAAGGACCTCAGCTCACAAGTAATGTTCCCTTGGTTGTGTTCTCACACACAAGCCATATCCACAGAGCAGGCTGGGGTTGGTTTCGGGATATTCTGTCAGTTCTGCCTTGGTACTGTCACTACAAGGACTTTTCAGCACCTTTCATTACTCCCTAATGAATGCAGCAACACATCATCTGCCCGAGTAGCAGAATTGCTGAAGTGCTACATGACTTTATTACTTGCAAACTAAAATTCTAACTAATCATAAGGCTTAACTGTTTATTATACATGACACTCACATGACCTGTTTTCTTCTGATGCCCTTGTACACTGTTGTAGGTACTGTATTGAGAATGCTAAACTATTCACACAGCAGCAACTCCTTCACCCGTGGGAGGCTTGCTGTGGTAGGAAACAGAAACAAGGAAGTGGCTCATGTCCCACTGAGATTCACTGAGTATCTATAGCTTGCCAGTAGTTGGGTGCATACTCTGTCTCTGAGTTACTGTCCCTGTGTGTGATTATGGGACTGAACTCTCCTTTAATGGCATGTTTCGTAACTCTACTTCATAATTCTTAACGTTCAGCCACTAGGAAAATTGGTACTTGGCTTGTTTTGAAAGTCACTCTGCTGGGAACAGACAGAATGGGTCATGAGTAATTAACAAAAGATAGAAACTGCTTTATCCATCTGTCCTTCAAGTATGTGGATTGAGGCCTCTAATACCTGAGGACTTTGAAGAGTGAGATCCTAACCAGATTTGTCTGCATCCAACAGAGCTGTAATGATCAGCACGGTTTTTAAAGCCTGGCTGGGGCTGAGCCCTTGATCAGTGCAGCTCCCCAGGCATTGGTACGGGAGGCCCATCATGCTCTGGGATGTGCTGCTCCACAGCACTGGCTTTGCAGTCTGCAAGTCTGGCCCAGAGCTGAGGCTCATGCCCCGACAGGAAAAGGATCTGTGGTTTTCCTACAAAATCAGCAGCAAAAAGAGTTCTGTAGGGCAGATGCCCAGCTGTGTCCCTTGTGAAAAATGAAACCTGCGTGCCCACTTTAGCCTGAAACCATGCACCATACTCTGGCAGTGCCTGCCAGCCCCACACTGTCTCCACCCCAACCTTTGGTGTCGTCTCTGGTGTGTGAGATAGGGTCATGTTCTTCCCAAGATGCATTTTGAAGAAACACCACAAACTTGACAAAAAGCTCAGAAAGAAGTATGACTTCAACGAATAAAAGAGTTTCTGAGATAAATAGAACTGCTGGCAAAGTCTTCCCCTACTATTCACTTTTAAAACCTTACAGTTATTAGACACATGTCAGGATGAAAACAAAACCACTGGAAAATGTGATGCCTAACTCCTGACAAGACAGCTTTGAAGATGATGAGTAGATTCAGGGAGCAGGCATTTGTGCAGCCTGTCTGAACTTCTAGAGGACTGCTCCAATTTGCTGAGAGTGTTTTTCTCCTATTTAAATGGTGGTAGATGTGTGTGAAAAGTAAACAGTATTTTTACGATGAGACAGGAAAGCAAGAATGTGTCTATGGCAATACAGGAAACCAATATGAAGATGACTGGTGACAGGGCTACAAAGCATAGGGGAGGAATACTGGGAGGAAAGGAGAACTCCAAGGACACTAAACTTATGAATAATCTTCATTAATAGCACTTCAGTTTACACTAGATGTTAGTCTGACATAAAACTCCCCCACATCCATGGTGAACGGACGGTTAATAGTGTCCTTGTAATATAGAAGGTTTTTCTAGTTCACTAACAGAAACATTGAGATGCTAGGCAATATAGAAACACAAAAAATAATGTTTTTCAAGGAGGTTTGTATCTGTCAACAGAAAGAGTACTTCCCAACACTGGCACTCCCAGGCAGATCAGAACACCCAGCTGCTCTTCAGAAACCACTGACACAAATGTGTCCTGTGTTGTTGTGGCCAGCTGTTACCAGCAACACCAGAGGGTCTCCTTGGTTTTTTGCTGAGTGCCTTGTAGAAATCTGTAACAGAAATGCTAAGATTTGTAGAAAGGATTACAAATGGAAACAGAGGCATGTGAATGCATCAGGAGAAACAGCAGGAAATTGTATTAATTGATGGCAAATACAGTCAGTGACAAGGGACAAGATAACTGGACAGAACAAGTAGAAGCCCCAAAGATAAAGTGGTGAGAAGGTGAGGAACAGAACTCAAGCCATAAAATATCCAGACAAGGAAAACAACTTTGTCTAAAACAAAGCAAGACTAGATGCTGAGTCAAGTGATCTCTCCGTCACTAAAGGGTCACTGGAAGTCAGAGCCTGCCCAGAAACCAGTTTGTCATCATCATGTAAGGAAAACCCAAGAGCTGTGATAAGGACTCAACAGCTAGCATCCTTTGTCATCTGTATAACCACAAGAAATCCTGTCCTGACCACACAGATACAAATGTCTTAGTGGTTAGTAGGAGAGAATGACTGAGTGAAATTAGTTTTGTTTAGAATTAGAATCACTTTTTCCTTCTATACAGTCTTGCACCGAATTTTATTTTCATTTATTACACTCTCAAGCAAACTGCCTCAGACTGAAAAAACCCTCTCTCATATGAATGTGTTTAAATCTCATCACAATTTTTCTTCTGAAGTCCTGTTTATTAAGAAGTAATTCTGACTAAAGAGTTGAAGTCACAATAATGTTTCAATATGAATCTCAGAGACCATAATTTTTTATACCAAAGCTGAACAATTCCTAAACAGCAAATAAGATATGCAAAGAGGCACTTTTGTGTTACAGAATCACATTAATGCAGAAACAGTTTGTCCTCTACGTAAAAGGGCGATAGGTCTGTGTGTAATCAAGATAATGATTTCTTGGTTCAGAAATACTATTAATAAAGCCATTTTAAAAAAATCACCATATTTGTTCTGCAGCTAAATAATTAACATATTATCATACTATTTGTGGGCATGCCTGGTCTCTGAAAAAATGCATCCCTGAAATTCACTTTTCCGTTTATTTAATAAATAATCTAAAATTCCGCCCATGTGAAGAGCAGCCCATGTAAGGAGTCTGCCCTCTCACTCATGTAAGGAGTCTGCCCTCTCACTCGTCATGCAGTAGCAAGGGCAAATGCAGCATAGAGAGCTGCTCGAACGGCTGTGAGACTGTCACTGTCCTCAGCATCTGAGCGGAGCAAGGCTCTGGGATGCAGCCCACAGGTAGCTCCAGTAATGGGTTCAGATGTGCAGTGTTTCAGTAAAGGGTGGCAGTCCTTGAGAAATGTCTGGAGCAGCAGTTGATCCCCAAACTTTTGAAACTGCTTGTAGCAAACTCTTGGGGGATGTTGAGGGTGCAAGCACTCTTCCACTTGTTTTTTGTGGGTACTATGGAGGCCTGCTTGTGTAGACACAAGAGTTCTCTTACCTGTGTTAGCACACCTACAGCTTTGTCAATGCAAGTGCTGCCAAATTCTGTTCGTATTCAGTCCTCCTCTGTGAACAATTTCCTTTGCTATGTAACTCAGCCAGGACGCCAGCCTGAACATTTCTCCTGAAGGGTAACGGATGGCCCCCACCTAACATGACATCCACTGTCATACTCTCTGACGTCTGTCACTCACCTAAGCACACAGGAAGTTAAAACATGTGGCTCTTCACTGCCTTTTGACTGGGACTAGACACAACAGTATCCAAACAATCTGGAGTATAATACCCACTGTACCAAGTCCTGCGGGTGACCAGCCAACTCAGAACATCTGCCCATGACTGAACAGATGCTTTGTACCCTGAAAGCATCAACACAAAGCCACTGCACCTACTTCACTGCCCATTGCCCATCAGCCCAGCTCTGCCACTTCTCCCACCTCCCTTCTGCACCCGTCTTGTGCAATGCAAGTGAGCAATACTCAGAAATCTTCCCTAGATACTGCCTGGCAGAGGGAGAGATTGCAAGCAGCAGCATCCCTCTGGAAGAGATATGTATTTGTTAAGTCTGTCTTGCCTAAATGGTTGATATTGATTTCAGAACATTATTTCCTTTGGGCTCTTTTTCTCTGTTTTGATTCCCTTTTGCAGAACAGGCCATGGGGAAGGAGCTTACAGCATCTTCTAAGGATGGCTGGATGGATCTGTTCTGCACATCAGCTGCCTGCTGATGGTCCAACTCCCAAACTGAAGGGCTGTGGCTACAATATTAACAAAGCCTCAAAGCCATCTCAGAGGAATGCTCTGCAAACAAAAGTTATATGAGTGAGGAGCTACGGGCTTTGTTTTCAAGGTTAAATAAATAAGCAGAGTTCAAAACTTCCTATTTTTAGCTTGATTCCTTAAGAAAACACAACACCTGTATCCTGTTGTCTGCTTGCCTCTCCTTTCATAAGACTTTTGACTTCATTGACAATTCCAGCCAAAGCTGGCTGCCTGTGGCACTTGGCAATATTAAGGTCTTACACATTCTATAAAAAAGGATAATTGTAGAGCTCAAACATCTGGGCAGCCCCTCCCACCCCAGAAAGGGCAAGGAAATCTTGGCAGCTGCCCTCAACAATGGCTGGAGCTGGATGGCCAACAGCCACCAGCTTGGAGCTGGGCACCAAAGCATCAGGCTTCAGGAGGGCACTGGAAGGGAGGGAGCCAGCACTGTCTGCAGGAATCAAGGGGTTTAGTATGGAGGTGGGATCACTGAGCTGGGGACAGCATGGGGGTGATCAGAGAGCAGACAGTGAAGAACTGGAGATAGGAGGGCAAGGAGAAAGTGGAAATGGGGAAAGGATCTGGGATGTAATTGTGGAAGGGAAAAGCTGCGGGACAGCAATCCACAGGAAATAAGACTTCATTAGCCTCACTATTCATGGCATAACAGGTCAAAAAGGGACAAGAGATGAGATTTTTCCTGCCATTTCCCCATAGTCATGAGGATAGAGGATCAATGCCTTTTAACTTCTGCTCTGATCATGCTTAGTACCTCACTTGCACAGCTGCAATTTGCAAAGCATTCTGGGATGCAGTTTGCATGAAAAACGTTTCTGCAAAATAAGGTCTTAATTGGGTCTGTGCAGAGAGCTTTCTGTGACCCTCTGTGTCTCGGTGCTGGTCTCAGGCTCACCACGGGGATCTGAGGGCAGGACCAGGCTCTGAAGTTGTACTTTGTTACTGCCTCAGCAAACAGTTCAGACATGAACCTGAAAGCCAAGCACGTGTCAGGGGATGTAAAACAAGGTACAAAGAAACCATTCTTACCTTGTAGATCTTTCCCTCTTCAGTACCAACGAGAAACAAATAGTCTATTTTTTTGTGAAAGTCAAATGATGTCCCACAGCCTGTTAACAGAAGAAAGGTCTGTCAGGCAGCGAATTGGTTCATCTGGCCAGTACACACTTCCTGCCTACCATACACACAAACTGCCAGCATTTTCAAAAGTGTTTTATTAGCCAGAAGCTCCCAAAAGAGATTAGAGACACCCCTTCTGCAAACACTTCCCAAACTGTGCCTCTCCCCAAGATCTGCAATTTGAAAAGCCAACATAGAGAAAGGGAAAAGGGAACTGGAAGAAGCGTAAGGGAACTGGAAGAACAGATTGGCCTTTTGGTGCTCATGTAAGGATTGTGAGGCCTGCCTCCTATTGGGAAAGAACAGATCTTTTCTGTTTGTTTAATATTCACAAAAATATAAATGTTTTCCCATGCATAAAAAAGCCCAGAGAGGAAACATCACATCATACATCCCTGTGCCCTTTTCATCCTTAGCTCAGAAGCCATTTAGCAGGGTCATTTCAGTAAAGCCAACAGCAAAGGATGTGATTTGGGAAGAAATCTTCTGCCAGGCACAGAATGATTTTCTTAACTTCAAAAGCCCTGAATTGAGTAACATTGTGAATTACGTTTAAAACAGGTGTCAACCTCAACAGGATGGGACTCCTTGAGATTTTGTGGCTTCTGCTCCTGAGACCAATTTGCATGGTGGTGAAAGAAAATTTCAGCAGTGTCCTTGAGCAGAAGCTGGGATGTCTCCTGAGTGCCACAGCAACTTGGGGCTGTTGACCAGCAGGGACACCCACCACAATCATGAGATGAGAAACAGGAACAAGCAGACAAGGCTTGGAAACATAGTTACAGAGAATATTCTGCAAAAGCAGCTATCTTAAACATTATGTCTTAGATGTTAACAAAATGTAGTCCTCAAAGGAATTGTTAAGGTCATTTCAACCCTTTAATGCTGTCTGCATTTTTAACATTTAAATAGATTGTTAAATATTCAAGACAAGTCTTTGAAAATCCATTTCCCAGTAACACTATCAAATAATCCCATAGCCCCTGGGACTTCTGCAGTATACTGCTGTAGCTGGTCTCTTGCAACCTATGTGGCAATGCAAACCTTCTCACTAACAAATTGTTCAGCAGTTACTAGCCTAGAAACACAGCAATCCTTAAATGCAGAGAAAGTGCCTTCTCCAAACTCAGGCCATAGCTTCACAGCCAAAAACAGGTGCAGTAGGATGATTAGTGGATTCCTCAAGGCTCCCTGTGTAGTCCAGGACCTCAAGAACTGACTCATCCCATCCTACTTCAAACACAGGACAGTCAGGATGAGAGGATTCAGCCTAGAAGAACTGCACTGTCTCTACCTTGTACAGAGGGACCCTAACATAGTAGCTCAGAATAGATGTTGTGCTTTCAGAGAGCCAAAACCCAGTGAGGCACATGGTACCACTATCTGGATAAGCTGTGCACCCAGGAAAGGGCCAAGGTTGCTTTTTGTCTTGATTTGGACAGAGCAGATCAATGTCTGGTGGGAAGAACAAAACTGTCTCAGTTTTCACAAATACAGGTAATGTCCGTGCCTTTTCTGCATTGGGATATCCCAGTAAAACAGACATCTTTTAAAAATTAATAGTCACCTTTTTATGCAATTAAAGACAAGATGTAACCAGCAAAACTTGACTCAATTTGTGGCCATTGCTCCAGACAGACTTTCTCCTATTACATGATGAAAGCAAGGAGTTGTAACCCTTCTTTAGCTCCTTTACATCTCAACACCCCACTCCCAATTTAATTCCCTAGAATGACTGATTAGAGGCTTTGTGTCAGTAATTAATCAGCATGACAAGGACTTGGGCTCCTACCAAGTGTTTGCAGCTGCAGCCCCTCTGGCCCCTGCATCGTTGTTCCCTCTACTGACAGCTTGATGACATCTGTATGAACCAGCTCATTCTGCAGGCAAAGGAGATTCCACATAAATAACAGGCTTTACAGCAACAATACAGAGACATTCAGTACTTTGGAATGGCAAATTTTATGGAGGAATTTTAAAAAGCTATCCAAAAGTTGCTTTATTTTTCATGCTCGCAGTTGGAAACTTGTTAACATGCTGTTTTACATAAGACCTTCAGGAAACCGATGCTTTGGTGCACTGTAACTGAGAGCCACTAGTATATCACCCAAATACATGCAGCTGACGTGGAAAGCTTTGGGTTTTGGGGTCAACGTTTTTGAGTGTAGGTTGACACTGAAAGCTTAAATCATTGTGCTACATGAAATCACCCTGCATGGTTTAAGATGGGTATGGCATATTATCATGGAGCTAACTAAAATCCACATTAATGTGTAGTAACTTACCACCTTGCCAGTCTTTGCTTCTTACCATCTTCCTATTACCCCCAGAGCAGCTTCACTTCCCAATACTCACAACCTCATGGGCTCTGAGGTTCAAATAACAACACCTAGCAAGCATCTCCACCAAGGGAAAAGTGCCCAATATTGCTGTTATCAGCTGAACTCTAAAAAGATCTCATTGCAGGCCAGACCCTGCTCTGCTAGGTGCTGTATGATTACAGGGCAAAAAAGGCTGTGTCCCAAAGAGCTTACAGTTGAGGTGGGAGACAGGAGACAGATGAAAATAGACACAATGTGGGTGAGTATGAGGAAACGACGAGAGGGCAAAGATCCATTCTTAGACTAGCATTGGGAATTAAAATACCACTGCAGAATGTGGTTGGCTGTGAATATAAGAATACCCTGGGGCTGATAAAAAGAACAAAGAACTAAAAATTAAATTAGTGAGCAGTGTGGGCTGAGGACTGGATGTTTTCATGAATCTGCAGATTTCCCACTGGAGCATGGTGAGAACAAAACATAACTTAGTTCACTGAATCAAGCTTCAGTTGGAGCTTCTCTAAGCCCAGAGCAGGACTCAGGTGGAAAAAGATTCTGCCTGGCAAAGTCAATCTCAGGGAATTGCATGTTAGGGAAGGTGGGAGAAGACCTTGTGAGCATCTGTTCAGTGCTGCAATTCAGAAGGGACAGCGTTCCGTAAGACATTTTTATCATATTTTGGGGTACAAATTTACAGGTTTAAAAAAGGTCAAAACTCATAAAATAATGTAATTCCTTCTTACTAATTTGCACTGCCACACACTCATGTGCCATGGCCTATTGATGGAAGTAATTGTTCTCTGAGAGAGGAGCGAGATGCATGCAGAGTCCTGCAGCCTGCAGAGTCCTACCTTCTGTTAGTGACTCTTCTTGCAGCACATGGGTTACATCAAGTCAGATTCAGAGGGTAAAGGCAGGAGGGATGCTAAGAAAGAGGCCATATATGCTGGTGCATGTATGGAAGAACTGTAAAGAGCAGTGTACAGAGCATCCAGGAACAGAGTACATTCTGTGTGCTGCTTGCTGCCCAGCCAAACAAGAGTGCTGGTGCTTATTAGGAGCATAGTCAGAACATACTGAGAAGGCACTTGACTCTGACTAGGCTCCCAGGTCTGCCTGCTCTCCAGAGAGTGTCTACTGTGTCTAAGCCGTGGCTGGTGGCCACATGAGTCTGGTCCAAAAAGCAGCTTTGGAGCTGCCCGCAGCTCATCATGCAGTGAGTGACAGAACAAGGGGTAACGGCTCTAAACTGGAAGAGGGTAGGTCTAGATTAGATATTAGGAAGAAATTCTTTCCTGTGAGGGTGGTCAGCCACTGGAACAGGTTGCCCAGAGAAGCTGTGGCTGCCCCCTCCCTGGAAGTGTTTAAGGCCAGGTTGGATGAGGTTTGAGCAACCTGGTCTAGTGGAAGGTGTCCCTGCTGATGGCAGGGGGGTTGGAACTGGATGATCTTTGAGGTCATTTCCAACCCAAACCAGTCTATGATTCTGTGATATATCTGGTGTGGTCAGACATGTGATTTGGGCAGGCCTAGAGATGTGCTAGCACACTTACTCACTGTTCTGGTAGAAAGGAAAACCACATGACACCTTCTCTCTAAACACACACCTTTCTGTAGCCTTTCTCTGAAGATGTCTCCCAGCACTTCCACCTGTCTGAGGCCTCTGTGGACAGCTTCTGCAGCCTCTGGCCTTCACAAAGGGTCTTACTTGTGCAGACCTCCCTGTTGTTCTGCTTTTATTTTGTACGTAGCTATGCAGTCTGGAAAATGCATCTGTTCCCAGGGCTGTTCATCACCAGAGCCATTCACATATTCCTCTGAGTAAACAGACTGTTGACAGTTTGGCCTTCCAGGAATACTGAACAATAATATGTTGCTTCTGCATAACAACTGTAAAGCACTTTGTAAGCATTACCGAATTAGGCCTTGCAGCTGCCTGTTTCCCTTTAGTTGTTATTAGCCTCAAGTGATGAAGGAGGCTCAGAGCTGTTCAGTAATTTAGCTCGAGGTCATGTAGGAAGGGTGAACTATGGCTCCTGATCAAACCTGTGATTGCTGAGGATCAGACCGAGAAGCAGTGCCAGGCTGCATTCCAACCAATTACTTGACGTGGCTCTGACAGCTCTCCTTTTTGATGTGGGAGAGTAAAGTCATCCAGATGCAGTCCCGCATCCTTCCTTGCCATTTTACATCTTCACGATGACCCAAAATCAAGCCAAGACAACAACCTAAGTACACACAACTCACATGCTGTCTCATTAAGTTTGTCTAAAGTGACTGTGTCCATTTCTAACAGAGACTACCATTATGGTCAAGGTAGATCAACTGTCCCTTGCTAACATTTGACAACTCTTCTATCCAAATTTCTTGTGCAGCTTGCCAAAGATCCAGCTGGAAGTAAGAATGAATTTATTCACTTTCTGCTTTTAGTTTTGGAAGTGTCAAACAGCTATCAGTGTTTGAAGAAGCTTTACTTCTGAATAGTCCTGTCAAAAAGATTAACAATGCTCTCATTTATTCCCTATTTGCACTATGGATTTGCAGAATAGAAGACCTCTGGAGTCTCTTCAATTTTATTCTAAATAAAACCCAGAGATAACTCTTTTGTAAAATTGGAATTCAAGTAGATGGTCCATTTCTCCTTGCTGGGTACAAAACTGCATATTGTAACAAAATGCCCTTTTCATTCTGTTTCTTGCTTTCCCTGTTGAATCTCCATCCAAAAAAAGAAACCAGACAGCACCTAAAACTTTACTGTTTTCCACCCCTGCCTGATAAGCTCATACCAGTTCTGGCAATTTCAAAGGTGAGTTCACCTCAAAAAAATCTTAAAACAGTGCTTTTCACACGAGTGTGGCCAAGTTTAAAACAGAAGTGCAAGGAATAAATAGAAATGACACTGTGCTAAGTGGATGCAGGTCTTAGAAGTCAAACCAAGGATGGTTAAGTAGGTAAATCTACATGCTCAAGGGACAGAAAAAAAACCCAAAACAAGCCAGCTTACGTTGTGGGAACACAGTTAAGCACAGATGAATCACAGAAATGTTGCAAAAGACCCTCTACCAGGTAAGTTGCCATCAGAGTCCATCTGCAGATTCTTGGGTTGTCCCAGTTGTGGCATTTTTCTGAAGTAAGAGGCTTAACCCAGTGTTTCTTGCCTCCTAAGTGGAGCAGGCTGAGCACACTCAGTTACTGGGGCTCAGCAGATAGGTGTAACCTCTCAAGTCACCTCAACTGGATGTGTTTACCTATAGGCATGTGTTACTCACTTCAACATAAATCTTTTGGGCGTTTCTATACAGGGGATGAAAAAGGAGCTGAGTGCTGGGACTATGTTAGCCTGTCCCTGTCTAGGAAGCTCTGAGAGCTCTTTTGAGAGAAGGACTTGGGACACACTTGCAGGAGGAAATTTTATATGTAAAGCTGCATGCATGAACTTGGAGGAGTTTATAAAAGATAACTTTATAATCAGTGCCATCTGCATGCACCTACCATGTTCATGGAAGAGGCTCCCACTCCTGAAGTGAACATGAGACTAAGATATACATATAAGGTTAGATGTGAATCCCTGCCCATGGCAGCAAGGCCTGAAATTTTCAGAACAGACAAGCCTTGAGTAGCTTGATCTAACAGGTTGAAGAAATGAGCACCCAAGTATGTAAAGAAATTTCTTTGCTTGCTGGGGAATAGTGGGACAGTTGCTTCAAACTCATATTTAAGGCAATCATTTATTTTTAAAGTAAAAGATACTGAAATCTTCAAAATGTAACATCAAATAGCCAACAGAAAAATAACCACATTGAGATTCTGAGACATAATTCTAAAGGTCATTTAGGGTCATTACTGCTAAGTTTCTATCAATGTACGTACTCTGAAAGAAAAAGTGATCAAAGGCAGGGCATGCAAATAAGTTAAGAGAAGTTGTCTTGGGTGTGAACTGGAAAGATTATGGCAGGGGACAACCCTCTGCCTAATTGCATGTTGCCATCCCACTGCAAATGCAAGCTTACTCTGTGCTACTTTGGCCAGGAGGGGAGAAATTTGCACCTTCCCTCTCCCATTCTGAACTGCAATCTGTAGGGGAACATTTTGAGAGTGAGAGTTTTGAAGACTGGGAAGAAAGCCGATTATTCTGCTCTGTCTCTGGGTGACCCTCCTGGGACAAGGAAAGTTTCAGAGCAAGGACCAGTCTTGAATTCCTGCAGCTGCAAAGCAGCAAAATTATCTCCTGTACTCAGGCCCACAGGGTGCTTCAGGTGCAGGCAGGATGAAGGTTAGGTTCCGAGCAAGGAATAGGCTGGTTCTGCTCATTTCAGAGTTTAACATGGAGCCCCAGACCCAGCTGTGACTGCATCTGTAATCTTTTGCTGCCACTTTTCTTTTCAAACCTGGCTCATTATAAATAAAATAAAACTAATGCATTGTTGAGTTTTGGAGGCAATTGGTTGTTATTTGGCTGGGAAAAGAAATTGCCACTTACTGTTTACCTTAACTAAAGTCCAGGAAACAATCCGCCCATCCGAGGAGACAGAGAAGAAGTTCAAATTGTTTTCCATGTCATCCTTCTGCCATTTGACCTTAAAACAAGAAGACAGTCCCAGTCAGCACAGGACACTCAGCATCAGCAGGGCAGAGTCCCATGCCCTCAGCAGGTTTTCTGAAATCCTTCCTAAAGAGCAGTTGGTTTCCACCCCAGAGGCTTGCTGGTGCAGAGCATGCAAGAACACCTTTACCTCCACCGGCAGTTTCAGAAGTGCCCCCAGCACTCCTGTCACTCACATCTCTGTAGGGATGCTCCAGAGAGGGGGCAAAGCCCCACACCTGGAGACTCTGCACCTACCCATGGCCATCTTACCTGGCAGCGACAGGAGCATTGCCATCAAAGATGGGCCTTGTGAGCTGTCTGAGCTATGCAGTGCTCTGCACTACTGCACACCACCATCCCAGAGATCCCTAAGACATCTCCAAACAACACCAGCTGTGCCACAGAAAGGTCCCCAAGACACCCAAGTACATCACTGACCCTGCACAAACTAACCTCTTCCCGTTTGGCTAATTACTCCGAGTGCAGTGCCATATGGATATCCTTCAGCCAGACAACCTCACACCAGCTTTCTGTTCCTATGTGGGGTGCAGACGATTCCTTGCAGGCATCATGTGACATGGGTCCTTGGGCCACTTCTTTTTCAGGGAGATGAAAACGTCTCTATTAAAATTGAAATCCTCCCTACACCTTCAGAGCATCTGCCTGCCTGGTAAGGAGATCTGCCTTTTGACTGTGACAGCTCAGCAGGAGAGATTAGAACTCAGATAAATGGCTTACAGTTTAGAAGAGACATTTCAGTTAGACCAAAAGCATTAAGAATGCTCAGTTTTCAGATCTGGGAATTCAATCAGACTGAAGGGAAAAGGATGACTTGTCACTGGGCCTGTCAGCACACACTCCTGTGGGCATCTGTCAGTTCAGGATGGGGACAAGCACTTCAGCAGGTTCTACTGAGGTTTTCAAAGGTGTTTCTGTTCCTGTCCAAGCAGTGCAGCAGATACATTTCCCTAAACATAATCCCATAAACATGATAAATGGGCATGATTATCCTAGAACTTATCAAATACTCTATCTATGACCAGCTATTTAACTAGTGCCTATTCCAGAAAACAAGCAGCCTTCTCAATACTTTAATTACACAGATTGGGTATTCTGATGATACTTCCTTGGGAAAAACAGCATTAATTCTGTTTTGTAAACTTGTTTATAGCATGGAGTTCTGTGGAGCACAAAAATTCAGCAAGAGACTCAGCAAAGAGTAATTAATCCTCTAGTGAACAGGTTTCCTACCTAGAACACACTATTAGAGGAAGGAAAAATAAAACATAAAAGGAATCTATCTGAGAATACACCAAAATGCCAGGTTCATGTCCATAACATATGACTGAAGAGTCTCAAGAGGCATATACCTTTGAACATTCTTGCACAGGAGAAATCATAAGTCTCCAAGTTGAACCACTTGCGCTATCTGGTATTAAAGGAATGGCACAATTCAATATGGTCTGGAATAAAATGGCTAATGATAAAAAGACAGCTTCAATGGCACATACGGAGAACAGTGATTTCCAAGGTTGGCCACCATGAACTAAGTGTGCTGGGTATATCTATTCCAGGAATATCTCCCAGGGATCATGAGCTACTGCTGACAATGACGGTCACCAGCAGCTCCTTCAGATGAAAGGGTTGGTGTAGTGAGGAGTTTTCATTCAAAGGGAGAAATGCAGAGTTCAGGGGAACTGGTTACAAGCACATGCCCAACATGTCTCATAATGGGCACAGACAAGCGTCATGTTTCAAATCAGAGCTTTTTAAAACGCCACTCTCAAATTGTCTGACAATAAGATGTTTTCATGTGTGTGTCCAACACAGCTCTCCTCTAACTTATGTTCTTCCTCTTCCATTTACTTTCTCAAATATATGGGAAAAACAGTCACACTTCTCAGACTGTCTCTAAGGCAAACTGACTTTGCTCGAGGTAGGAAAACTACTTCTCAGGACAGTATCTCCTGCAAAAACTCTCTGCAAAGGTTTTTCCATTTAAACCTGAAAGCAGCTAGCACAAGTGGCTCTGAAATCCTCTACTGGGACAGGACTATACTGCAAGAAAAGGGATTCTCCAGTACCTGAAATCTGGAGCCCAAACCCCGCAATGCCCTGAGCTGCACAGAGAAGACAAATGCAGGTGACACGTACCTGTACTGCAGTCAGTGTGAGTCTGAGCCATCCTAAAGTCTAGAGCCACCATCCAGGTTGCTTACACAATGCACATGTTTGGATCAGAGCTGGTCCAGACCCTTTCTGTAGGGATAGTCCCACCTTACCCCCTGTCAGCATGTATGTCCGGGTGCTCATTAGAGAGCTCTGCTCAAACTGTGCAGGGGCAGCTGCAGCTGAGTTCCCAGCTGCACAGTGTAGGCATCTTGCACTCAAGCTAGAGCCAAGTGACAGCCCATCACACCAACAGAAAATACACAGACGAAGGCTCAGTGGCTGGAGTCCATCCTGATCATGCAGACACAACTCCTGAGTCCTCATGTCTATGCTAACACAGTGTGTTGCAGGAACCTCATGTGGAGGTCACCGACAACATAAGCATGATTATGAGCTTATTGGTTTTTTTCCCAAGCCAATTCCTTCCAGCATTCCACAAGCAAAGAGTTTTTCCCCAGGGTTTGCCCACTCCAAATACCCTCTCCCTCATGGAGATCTATTCAAGTTTTCTACTATCAGTAGTCAGTTAGGTGTCACAACTACTTCCCTTCATCTGTTACACAGATAGGTGGAATCATCAGCCTCAAAAAGCAAGTAGGCTGATTTAGAATCATAGAATGGTTTGGGTTGGAAGGGACCCCTAAAGCTTATCTAGTCCAGCCCCCCTCCCATAAGCATGACAACATAAGCATGATTATGAGCTTATTGGTTTTTTTCCCAAGCCAATTCCTTCCAGCATTCCACAAGCAAAGAGTTTTTCCCCAGGGTTTGCCCACTCCAAATACCCTCTCCCTCATGGAGATCTATTCAAGTTTTCTACTATCAGTAGTCAGTTAGGTGTCACAACTACTTCCCTTCATCTGTTACACAGATAGGTGGAATCATCAGCCTCAAAAAGCAAGTAGGCTGATTTAGAATCATAGAATGGTTTGGGTTGGAAGGGACCCCTAAAGCTTATCTAGTCCAGCCCCCCTGCCATAAGCATGGACACCTTCCACTAGACCAGGTTGCTCAAAGCCTCATCCAACCTGGCCTTAAACACTTCCAGGGAGGAGCAGCCACAGCTTCTCTGGGCAACCTGTGCCAGTGTCTGACCACCCTCACAGGAAATAATTTCTTCCTAATATCTGATTTAAATCTCCCCTCTTCCAGTTTAGAGCCATTACCCCTTGTTCTGTCACTCCCTGCCCTTGTAAAAAGTCCCTCCCTAGCCTTCCTATAGGTCCTTCAGGTATTGGAAGGCCACTATATGGTCTCCCTGCAGCCTTATCTTCTCCAGGCTGAACAGCTCCAACTCTCTCAGCTTTTCCTCATAGTAGAGGTGTTCCATCTGTCTGATCATTTTTGTGTCCCTCCTCTGGACCTGCTCCAACACGTCTGTGTCTTTCCTGTGCTGAGGACTACAGAGCTGAACACAGTTCTCCAGGTTGGGTCTCACCAGAACAGAATAGAGGGGCAGAATCACCTCCCTCAACCTGCTGGCCACGCTTCTCTTGATGCAGCCCAGGATATGGTTGCCTTCTGGGCTGCAAGCTGCACTGCTGGCTCTTGTCCAGTTTTTCATCCACTAGTACCCCCAAGTCCTTCTCAGCAGGGCTGCTCCAAATCCCTTCATCCCCCAGCCTGTATTGATACCAGGGATTGCCCCAACCCATGTGCAAGACCTTGTGCTTGGCCTTGTTGACCCTCATGAGGTTCACACAGGCCCACTTCTCAAGCTCGTCCACGTCCCTCTGGATTTGCTTGGGGTACTCTTAGTTAGGTACATACTGTAGACAGCTTGAACACAGTCCCTCAAGGGCATCAGGATCTGCCCTCAGATGACTGTCAGCAGCTCTCAGTGACGTTAGCATGAATTTCAGAAATTGACACTTAATACTTTCAATTTTCCTTTAACACCTCTGACACCTTAATAGTGTTTGTGATCTTTTTTCTCCTGATCTCTGAATCCCATGTATGCTTATTACAGCAATTAGCCTTCATGATACTGCAATCAAATTGGGCATCTGCTCAGAACTGGCCTTTTCTCTGCTCCCAGAGGCTCATGAACATGGCACAACCTCCTGTCATTAGCAGTATCCGTGCTGTGCGGGGTGGGGCATTTGATGAGAGAACGAGGCAATTGTGTGCATAGTGGCAAGAAGTTAATTCTTTCCTGAAGCATGTGATAATCAACCCAGGATTTTGGCTGCATGAGAGGATTTACAGAAAAAGTTCAGTTATGATGCTGTAAGATTAAAGAACCACATGAGAAAGGAAAGTGTGTGTAAACAGCAGGAAGGAGACAAGTAAACACAGAGCAGCAAGTCATTTGCTGTGCCTGATTGTGATGGGACCTGTAGTAAAATCAAGAATTCACTGATATTTTTTTCAGTGTGATCTTTAACCTGACTATTTTTGCAGTGCAAAATTAGTTTGTGAAACTCACTCCTATTAGAAGAGCCTACCCCTTTTTAATTTTTATTTCTTAAAGCCTGTTTATTTATAAAGAAGTTGAAACTATTCAAACCCCTATTTGTTCTTAGAAAAATAAAGATTAAAACCTGCATGTTCACTGCTATGTACAGCAGGTTAGCAGGGCAATAATCCATTCATTCTTAGCAAGGGAATACTATCATTTTTGTCTATGGCAGCTGGTAATGGCTCCTGTCCAGCAGTAGATTAGACCATTTATCCAACCTGATTTGAAAATTCCCATGTTTCTGATGTCATTCCTACAAAAGAAATGCTCCATCAGTTTTCATGGCACGGAGGCTATTAGTCACTTGCACTGACAAAATACAATTGGTCAAAATCATCCCAGCCATGAGGCTGACTCGAGTGCTTTGCAGCCACAGGCTGCTTGCCTTTCTTCTAAGGTGACACCTGCTATCACAAACACAAATCCCTCTGGTTGGCCCTTGGCTTGCCAAAGCTCAACTCTGGGGTGCCACATGCAACACATGAACATTGGCTGATGAGCAATTCCTTCCCTTTCTATTAATTACCCTTCAAGGAGCCCTTTGCCAG